>NC_084743.1:30723133-31023133 GCF_033978785.1 Entelurus aequoreus
TACAGTTGAATATTAAAAGTACAGCGTAAAGAACAGTTCAGCTATTAGGGGAACACTGAAAGAAGTCTAAATATATCTCGCTAAATATATCTTGCGGCGCACCCCAGGGATAAATTATGGGACCAAAATTGTTTAATCTCTAAATAAATGACATTTGTAATGTTACAAAATAATTTAAGTTAGTATTATTTGCAGAAGTCAAGGCCATGTTTTTTTTAGGAGAGAACACACAGAAGCTAATACAAATATTAAAATTAATAAATTAAAGCAATGGTTTGACAAAAAAACAGGTTATCTCAGTAAAACTAAAATAATTATATTCGGTAACAATAGAAGACACATTTAAATACAAATAGACAGAGTAGACATTGAAAGGGTAAAATAAATCACATTTCTAGGTGTAATGATAGATGATCAAATGAACTGGCTGTATCACATGAAAAATACACTTGACTGCCGTTGCTTCTTAATGTGGGAATCTTTGGGCACCTCATGATTGGATTGCGATTCAGGAACTACAATTAAATAAAAAATCGATTACTGATGCAGCTTTAATTTATGTATATTGATGCAGTTTTACATTTGTTTTAGTTTCACTAAATAAGCCTTCATCACTTGCAACTTTTAAAAACAGCGCAAAACAGTTAAATGATTTCCTATTACATTTATTAAATTAATGGAAATGTGTACAAAACTGGAACATAAGTGCCCTAAAATAAGGAGCTGGTCAGATCTCTCGCAGTCAGACAAATTTTAGAACCCTCTGTATTACTTTATGTATATACATTCATTCATCCATTTTCTACCGCTTAAATGCACACCCACCTAATACGCTAATATATTTTTATTATATATTGTTTATAATATATCATGTAAAAGGGCTGTGCTCTGCACATGAATGCCATACATAAGTATTATTTCCAGCTGAGTGTAATTTTAATTAAAATAAACAAAGTGATGGATCTGTGTGGTCTTTACAAGGTACCACGACTGCCTTGCACATTGCACTGCACACATACAGTAGTTGACTTGTTTAAGACTTAAAAAGCAGGTGTTAATAAAAGACTTCCCTGCTGTAAGATGGTACATGATGTTGGTGGTGTTCAACCTCTTGTGTTAATAAAAAACACATTTTTATTTACACCAAATACATATTGTACTGATAACAGTACTACAAGTAACTACACTACAAGTTTCATTCACTAACCGTGTTACATAGAGAAGGGTAGCACGGTGCAAACAGAGGTTAGTGTTTGTGCCTCACAGTACGAAGGTCCTGGGTTCGATCCCTGGGCTTCTGTGTGGAGTTTGCATGGGTTCCCTCCATCTACTCTGTCATCCTCCCAACTTCAAAGGCCCTGATGAGGTGGCGATAGGCTTAGAGGGACGAGCGGTAGAAAATGGATGGATGGATGGATGGATGGGTTATTGAGAACATTAAAATCCAAAATATTGAAATTCAGTGATTTGGTGCAATTGCAAACAACATAAATTATGCAAAATTAGGCAAATACAACCCTCTACTCAAGAATGTACAACAATTCTCAACAAAAGTGCCATGTCTGTATTTAGCCTGACCAGGTGTTCCTCATCATTGCTCATAACCTGTTTTATGTACAGTATATTCCCTAGTCCTTCAGTCTTGTTCCAAGTTTGTTGCCATTCAGTCACGTCCTAGCCTTGTCAGAGTTTATATTGTTATCATTGTTACTGAACCTTGCCTCACGTCTCTGTTACCTCTGCCATTGTTTGGACTCTCTTCCTGTATATCGAGCCTTGCTTGGATTAAACCCACCTGTATCTGCTCTGCCAACTCTGCGTTTGAGTCCTCCTTCCATCGCCGAGCCTTGAGAGAACAAACCAGGACCCAGGGGAGTTGGCCTCACTTTGTCAAGCGCTCCGTAATCAAGGTCTGCGACTGGGGCACCAAGATGACCAGCTCTCTGCTTTAAGCAGCGGCCTTCAAAGTTTGATGGAGCGGCGAAGTTCCACGACAGACAGCTTGAGTGCTCAGCTCTGCGACCATGACAGCGACCTTTCATCCCGCTGGCAACCGCAATGGCTACCTGTTCACAGCTCCCACGACCAGAGTGGTTCTACTATAAATCTGGTAATGTACAGTCTTTTCTGACTCAATGAGAGTTGCATTTTGAGCTCCAAGCCACAGCTTTCCCGACGGACTGCACCCGAGTGGCGTCTGTTACCTCGCATCTGGCGAGCCGAGCAGCGGCTTGGGCTACCGCTGAGTGGAATCGGCAGTCTTCCACTTGCACAATTTACATGACGTTCGCCAAGGCAAGTGTTCCAGCGTCAACCACCAGGGAGGGAGGCGGCACGCTCCCTTTTGAAAATACATCAGGGCCAGCGTCTAGTTTGTGATTACGCCATTGGCGTCTGAAAGTGACTGGAACGCTCCGGCATTGCTCAACGTGTTCTTTATGGGATTGGCTGACCATATTAAAGACCAAATGATCCCGCTTTTAAATTGTATATTATATTTAACATTCAATATTTAAATTTCGATTTAACATATATTTAGATTTCACATTTGGATTTAGATTTAATGTTTAGATTTAGATTCAACATTTAGATATACAGTAGATTTACATTTACTTCACTGTTTATTTCTACCCTCAAGCAGGGGCGCCGAAAAGGGGGGGTAAAGGAGACGGATTCTAGGGGCCCATGATGGAGGGGGGCCCAGAGAGGCCCCTAATGATGATGAAATTATAATACAGGGGGCCCTGTAAAGATTCATGGGGCCCAAAATCCCTTGCGGCGCCCCTGCCCTCAAGTGTGAAGATAATGAGCTAAAAGTGAGCTAAATATTTTCTAAAAATGCTTCATAATATCACATGTTCAGCACATGCAATAAGGCAGGAGTCCCCAAACTTTTTGACTCGGGGGCCGCATTGGGTTAAAAAAATTTGGCCTCACACACATATATATACATATATCTATACACATACATATATATATATGTACATCTACATATATATACAGTATATATATATATATGTATATATATGTATATATATATATATATATATATATATATGTATACATACACAGTATATATATACAGTATATACACATATATATATATATATATATATATATATGTATACATACACAGTATATATATACAGTATATACACATATATATATATATATATATATATATATATATATATATATATATATATATATATATATATATATATATATATATATATATATATATATATATATTCATTCATTCCGAGAGCGATGATGTCATGTTATCAATGGGAAAATGCATTTTTAGACAGTATGATTTGCCTGAGCAGCTAGGAGACACTGAGAGTAACAAGCGGTAGAAAATGGATTACAATGGATACATTTAAAAAAATAATAATTAAAAGAAAAAACAAAAAAGTTTTTTTTTTGTTTGTTTGTTTTTTTTAACGTGGGACTTTCAGTGGGCCGGATTTTGGACGCTGGCGGTCCGCAGTTTGGGGACCCCTGCGAGGGAAGTACAAGGAAACCAGACGTTGGTTATGGCGGGCCAAATGGAGAATTTTTTTTACAAATATTTAAATTATTGGTATGTGTCATTAAATAATTAAATTGTAATTAAACACAAATGTGTTTTTAAATGTGTCATTAATTTAGTTAACTTACATTGAATTATTAATTGATTTAATTATTTCAAAATTTAATTCATTATTGATTTTTTTCATATTAATTTAATTACTCATTTAATTAATGACATTCAAGTATACAGTTAAATAGTTATTTACTTTTGTCCCATTTGGCCCTCCATAGTTAGCATGCCAATAGAAAATAGGCCCTGTCGGCCACCGTATTATTTCCCTAAAACTATGCAAATATTTGAGATCCTAGTAAGACACTTTTGGTGCTCCCCATCTGGCAACGCTGTGGCCACATCATGTCGTCAACACAGAACAGTAATCCTAAACTCAATTCCTTCCACTGATTCGAGTTTGGTTTTACGAGTCACTCACTCAAAGGAATCGGGTACTCAAGTTACTCATAAGGCACATGTGCAGAACTCGCGTATTCAGAGCAAGTTTTTTACACCCTGACGAGTTTTGAACGACTCGTTCATGACTCGCCCCTACCAACAACACCTGTGGACCAGGAAGTAAACGACTGGAAGCAACGCTCTCTTCACGCCTTATACACCGTTAGACTGATGAAAGTCATTCGTAGATATGTCCTCAAATTCTTTGAATGCTGTCCTGGTGTTCTTGATACTGAGTGGAAACCGAGGTAAATGAGTTGTTTTTGTATTGTAACATATTTCTTATCAGCCGAGGATCGAGCTCCGTGGTTTCGATTTCACTTGCGTACAAAGGTGGTGAATGTATTAAGATTAGAGAATTTCTACAAAATATTGTAACCAAGTGTACATTTATGATGACGTACCCCAGTTTTCAAACTATACAAAACATAAAACATATAGGCTATAGCCTATATGTGTTATGTCATGTATATATACATGTATGTGAATATAATGTCTTAGCATTGTGTAATCCTAATATACCTTGTCCAGTGGGTCTGGCTGTGCTCAACGCTCCAAGAAATGTCCGTCTAACTTCCATGAACATGAATTTGGTGCTGAGATGGGATTCACCTGAGGATAATACAAGTGGCATTCTGTACACCACTGAGTACAAGTAAGTCTCTTCTATTTAAGCACACAGCAACACACCATAATAACAATTTACATTGTAGGACATGTGCATTTTATATAGTGTCAATATGTCAGACTTCAAAGTCTTGGGTTACTGCAAGTCAATTTCCATCATCTATTAGGGATGGGTGATATAGCCTAAAACAGTGTTTTTCAACCACTGTGCCGCAGCACACTCGCGTGCCGTGAGATAGTCTGGTGTGCTGTGGGAGATTATGTAATTTCACCAAATTGGGTTAAAATATTTTTTGCCAACCAGTGCCGTATTTTCTGCACTATAAGGCGCACCGGATTATAAGGCGCACCTTCAATGAATGGCCTATTTTAAAACTTTGTTCATATATAAGGCGCACCGCATTATAATGCGCGTAGAATAGACGCTACAGTAGAGGCTGGGGTTACGCTATGCATCCATTAGATGGAGCTGCGCTAAGGGGAATGTCAACAAAACAGTCAGGTCAGTCAAACTTTATTAATAGATTACAAACCAGTGTTCTGACAACTCCGTTCACTCCCAAAATGAATAAACAGCTGTTTTATTATTTTCCCCGAGGTAAAGTCAGTGACGTGGTATTTTGTTTATATTTTAACAACAGCAAGGTATAACATGTAGTGCAACATTTATATCACATAGTGGAGGGGAACTTTTCCTCGATTCAATAAACACGTAAAAAACAGTCTGATACTGTTACGGTAAATCAAACGTTAGTGCAATCACAATATAGTAACACTCAAAATAGTGTAAAGCAATAACAATATATCAATAACTCAACGTTGCTCAAACGTTAATGTCACACAACACACAAAATAAACATGTAAAGCTCACTTTATTAAGTTATTCTTCATCCACGAATCCCTCAAATTCTTCTTCTTCAGTGTCCGAATCAAACAGTTCTCTCGCTGCTGCTCTATTCCCGTGTCCTACTGCGTGACTGATCGCCTTGAGTTTAAACACTGCGTCGTAAGCGTGTCTCTTAATACGAGCCATTTTGGGGTCTTTACATAAACACACAAATGGAAATGAAACGGCACGCCTCGCGCAGTCATATATCCCAGCATGCACCACGCGCTTCTTCTTCTACGGGGGAAGATGAATTCGGCGGCTGCTTACTGTAGTTGCAAGACCTGTTGTGGCTCAATATTGGTCCATATATAAGGCGCACCGGATTATAAGGCACACTGTCAACTTTTGAGAAAATTGGAGGTTTTTAGGTGCGCCTTGTAGTGCGGAAAATACGGTAATTATAATCCGCAAATAATGTGCCGTTGTTGAATGTCTGTACTGTTTCGAGCTTGGCAGAGTAACTGTGTAAGATTCTTCCATATCAGTAGGTAGTTAATTGCTTTGTAGATGTCGGGAACGACGACAATGGTTTGTCGTGATCACAATATGCAGGCGACAGCTGGAGACAGTGTGCAGGTAAAAAGGTATCTAATGCTTAAACCAAAAATAAACAAAAGGTGAGTGCCTCTTTAGAAAGGGCATTGAAGGTTAGGGAAGGCTATGCAGAATGAAACTAAAACTGAGCTGGCTGCAAAGTAAACAAAAACAGAATGCTGGACGAGAGCAAAGACTTACAGCGTGTGGAGCAGAGACGGCGTCCACAAAGTACATTCAAATATGACATGACAATCCACAATGTCCACACAAAGAAGGATAAAAACAACTTAAATAGTCTTGATTGCTAAAAACAAAGCAGGTGTAGGGACTAGCGGTCAAGGAAGACATGAAACTGCTACAGGAAAATACCAACAAAACAGGAAAAGCCACCAAAATAGGAGCGCAAGACAAGAACTAAAACACTTCGCACAGGAAAACACCAAAAAACTCAAAATAAGTCACGGAGTGACGTGACAGGTCGTGACAGTAGACCTTCCTTGAGACAAGAGCTATAGTGATGCATGGTGGGTGATGGTTTAAAGTCATACCCAACAATTGTGACAACGAATTTTTACAGTCAATATCGGCTGCTGAGTTTCATTTTTTTATGTTTTCTGCTGGTGGTGTGCCTCCGGAGTTTTTAAATAAAAAAATCGTGTCTTGGCTCAAAAAACGTTGAAAAACACTGCACCCTGTCTGGAGCCGCAAAAAATTAAAAGCCTTATATAAGTATTATTATAATGAAGGCAACACATGATGTAAGTGTCTATATTATTATTGTATAACATGTTGGTCGCAGGCAAGCAAAATGACACTGAGGCCATTGGAAACTTTGCACAAACAATCCCTCAAAATCCTTGACCGAAAACCACAACACCACCATCACTGTTTAGTTCTCCAAAAATATAGATTGTTAAATTTAGCTAACATTCAAAGATTAGCATCAATACGAATGGCCCCTCGAATCCTAAATAACACTGCACCAGCGCCACTTAAGCACTTTGTCCAGTTTACATCTGCTGTGACAACTAGAAACACACGAGCCTCCACCAGGGGGCAGTGTAGCGTACCCAGATGTAAAACCTCTTTTGCACAATCAGCCTTTTCATATAAAGCCATAAAGGAATGGAACGACCTCACAACAATCTTGAAAAGTCTAACAGATTACTCTTCATTCACAATTGAAGTTAAAAGGTGGCTTTGGAGCAATCAAAGCTGCTCACACGGTCACTAAGGTGGGCATTATGTTTGACACATCAACCTAATGTGTATTATATTTATCCATGAGAGCATTTTTATTGTAAATTGTGAGGTGTGTCTGTTAAAATCATGGTTGTTTTTACAAATGATGACAGATGTGAACAAAAGCATGTGTTGTCTTTGTGTGATGATGTAAATGAGGTGTGGTTGTATTGTATATTAAGTATGTGTACATGAAAGGGCATTTTAGGACTTTTCTTAATTTAAAAACATGCTATAGTATAGGGGCGGTATAGCTCGGTTGGTAGAGCGGCCGTGCCAGCAACTTGAGGGTTGCAGGTTCGATCCCCGCTTCCGCCATCCTAGTCACTGCCGTTGTGTCCTTGGGCAAGACACTTTACCCACCTGCTCCCAGTGCCACCCACACTGGTTTGAATGTAACTTAGATATTGGGTTTCACTATGTAAAAAGCGCTTTGAGTCACTTGAGAAAAAGCGCTATATAAATGTAATTCACTTCACTTCACTTCACTATAGTATGTTTTTATTGTCATAATTTTATTGCATGATTTTTGTATCCCTTGAATTTAGGTAGCCAGGGACTGCAGATGGAAATTAGCTATTTAGCTATAATCTGGTACAGAACATATCTGTCTTTGAGCTTAATGTTTCTGTGCATTGTCCCTTCAAATAAAGACTAAACTAAACTATATTAGCCTACTATCAAAGGCTGACGCAAATCTTCGTTGACAGAAATGTTGTATTTTAATTTTCATTTTACAAATTTTTGCAACATTGCAATCAATCAATGTTTATTTATATAGCCCTAAATCACAAGTGTCTCAAAGGGCTGCACAAGCCACAACGACATCCTCGGTTCAGATCCCACATAAGGGCAAGGAAAAACTCACAACCCAGTGGGATGTAAATGAGAATGACTATAAGAAACCTTACATTGGGAACATTGGAAATCATTAGTAAAATGGAGGCTTCTCACGGGATGAGATAACTTCTGGAAATTACTGGCTCAGAATGACCAAAGGTATACATGTGTGTGTCCAAGTTTAAGGAAACGGCAGGCTGTCTTCTTCTAATGGATGTATTACAATCTTTGCAAGCTGGGTAACAACTATGAGAAATGCAGCCAATATTACATACATATAATGTGTCATGAGACATGCAAATATAAATTAAATACACAGAGGACATAAGTAAAGGAAATTAAATGAGCCCAAATATACCTACAAACGAGGCATAAAGATGAAATATGTACATACAGCTATCCTAAATAGCATGTTAGCATCAATTAGCTTGAAGTCATGTGTCAAAAGGGTCAAAAACTAATTAAACAGGACCATGTAGTAAACTTCTGACCAGAACTGTGAATCAGGAGAGAAAGTCCAACTGGTTGGGCTCAAACAGCAGTTACTACATGACAATATGACATACCAGTAAACATAATAGACATGGATTTGATTTCTATAGTGCTTTTCTACACACTCAAAGAACTTAAAGTATTGATGTTTTCCCCACAGGACCTCCGTCGCAATGTACCATGTGGGTTGTGTCAACATTTCAACCCTTGAATGTGACTTCAGCAGCCTTAACATCCCCCTCAGTTTGTATGGAAGGTATACAGGCAGAGTGTGCGCACGGCGAGGGATGGATATCTCTCCTTGGGTGGAAAGTAACAATATTACCATGGACAATGATTGTAAGTCAATTGTATTATTGTGTCTTATGTCTATTTAGTTAAAAGTTAAACATATCCAATTAAAAGATGGTCTACTTAATCTTTAAAATGAGACACAGTGTCTTAAAAACAAATGTTTTACTCTTACACTAGTTTTCTCTAGTCTAAATGTTATGTTTCAGATGATTTTAGATTATTCAAATAGAAAGGACTCAATCATTAACAATGCAAATAATTTGTAAATCTTATAATTTATATATTGGTGTTTTACATTTTAATAACCAAAGTTTGAGTCTTTAAGGAGTTACTTTACCTCTCTCCCCCAAACCAAATAGCTGCCTTTGCAAATCTTGTTGATACAAAATAATGATGATAAAATAATGGCTATAACCCATATTATTCTTAATTATCCATACATCCAGCTAGTTGTCAAGAATGTCTCCACCCCTTGTCTTTTGCTTTATATGTGTAACGCATTGTAATAACATTTTTTGGATTGTAACATTTACCAATTAGAAAAAATACATACCATACTTTTTGGGCTATAGAGCGTACCAAATTTTAGAAGAAATAAATATTTTTACATATATAAGTCGCAGATATATACCGGTATGAAAGATTTTGTACAAGTTTATTCGCATACTTTAATTGTTTCCAAAAAGTGCTTGTCACACGCCAGTAAAATGGGAAGTCATGAAGTCATGATCACCTAAACAGACTCAATAACTCCACGGTGACGTTTTGGTGAATTGAAGAAACTGAAACAAATACAAAAATAATTATTTTGTAAGTTAATAATACAGACACAGACACTTGTAAACGTGTTAGATAATGCTAACAACGTTAGCTTAATTACATTATGATAGCATGTACAAATATGCATGAAAGCACTCCTACAGACATCACACATGGGACGGTCAAGTACGTTGTTTATTATACTGTAAAATTTACAGACGTTGCTTAGAGTGATGAATGAAAGAATCCTTTAGAGCAGAAACACTATAGGCGAATAGTGAACAAAAACGGGATAAACTTCCGGTTCAAGGCATGAAACAGGAAGTACATGTTCAACCCGCAGCACCTGCTGTGAGGAATCTTGTCCAAAAGATGGAGCCATAGCACAAACAATAACACACCTTTTAGGTGTCTGTGTTCTATTAAAACTATTTGTTGAATAAAAAACATTATGGTCGTTAGCAAAGAAAAATCAATGAATTAGCCGCACCGTTTTATAAGCCGCAGGGTTCAAATCGTAGGAAAAAAGTAGCGGTTTATAGTCTGGAAAATATGGTAGCTGCCCCCACTAGGCTACGTTCACAGTGTATGGTAGGATGTAAAATCCGATCTTTTTATGTATTTGTTCACATTACAAAAAAATTTGATGTCTAATGTGGATGCAATCTGCCCCACATGCAGCCATGACATTACACATGCTACAGTGTTTACAAAAGTAAACATGGCTCCAATTCAAGTAGGTCTCAGTCCTGGTGCATTTGTGGAAAATTCAAGGATTTTGCGCAATCAAAAATCAAGATTTTCTGAAAAAAATTAATGTGTGTAGAAGATTAGGAAGGAAGAGGGGAAGCATTTTGGCTCTTGCAGTTTGTGGAACGTGGGCGAGCGAATGGTGGAACATTGACATGAGTTCCTAAAACATATTATTTTTGCCTGTTTTTCTGCTTATTTGGCAACTAGTTATTTTGCAACAGTCTATTTTGGCGAAGGATAATGACACATCACTTTTTGATGACATATTGGTCGGATGAACGCGACCAAAGCTTTCAGGATGAGTCGCATTTGATACATATCCAATTTATATCCACATAGGAAAGAGACCTGGGTTGGATTTGAAAACAATGGAATTGCGCTGTACACTGACCTGCAGTGGGAATGTAGCCTAAGTAGGTGGTATTTGCAAAGAAGTCAATCAGGTCTACACTATTTGAGACACCTTATCATTGTCATTTTCATTTGTGTCGTATGACAATAAAGTTCCTTGAATTCTTAAAAATCCTAA
Organism: Entelurus aequoreus; assembly: GCF_033978785.1. Lineage (NCBI taxonomy): Eukaryota > Metazoa > Chordata > Actinopteri > Syngnathiformes > Syngnathidae > Entelurus > Entelurus aequoreus. The sequence continues at coordinate 30,734,123 of NC_084743.1, forward strand.
TTACATATTTTATTTTTTTCTTTAGCCATAATTGGGTCACCCAATGTCGTGCTATTTTCCAATGGGGCTACAATTGAAATTGCCATTAAAGATCCAGCGTTTGCAGTCTCAGAACTCAGGGATGTCTACAGCAGTGCTACTTACAACATCACTTACTGGAAAGATGGCCAGAACGAAAAGGTGAGGTCGTTATGCTTAGAATTGTGACTCATTGGTGAAGTGTGTTTTATGGACGAAAACACACTTCATTTTAATTCCAGTAATGCTGAAAATATATCAATATCAGCTTCAATAATACATGGCTTTTTTTAAAGGATAAATACAAATAGTTGCTTGCAAAAGACACTGACCCAAGACGTGCTGCAAAACATTTGACTTTTTAAAAATGGAGAAACTATGCTGGTTAGCCACCTGAAAAATAAAAAAGCACGAAACTGTCGCCACAGTTGCTCGCGGCACAATACTTATAGGTGAGTTTATAAACGCTGATGCTGTGACAACAGCCAACAACCCTACTATAGTTTCTACAACAACAAAGCAGACAACTTTGGACGTTTCTGCATGAAGTCTTTAGAGCTGAGATACTGTGAGCACTAAAATTCAAGTCATATGAGAAACGAGCCGTCTTTTCGCCACCATGTTACTTATCAGTTAAATTGCAGCGAAATGTACAAGTGAAAAATGTAATATCATGCAAAAGTTCATTCATGTCAGCAATTAAACTTCACACAACTTATCGTGATATAAATTAATTACAAGCAAAGTGAGATATGTATTTCTTATAATTTTGATATTGATGGAAGAACCCCAAATTTCCGGAAATTTAAAATTTTAGGTTTTTTTAAGCTGTAAGCCATAACTATCTAGCATAACAAACACCTCTGTGTTTTTATGCGGGATTAATTTGTGGCATATTAAACATAAGCCTGGTTGTGTTGTGGCTAATAGAGTATATATATGTCTTGTGTTTATTTACTGTTGTAGTCATTCCCAGCTGAATATCAGGTCACCCCTAGCTCTCACAGCATCTTCCCTATCTGAATCGCTTCCACTCCCCACTAGTCCTTCACTTGCACTTTCCTCATCCACAAATCTTTCATCCTCGCTCAAATTAATGGGGAAATCGTCGCTTTCTCGGTCCGAATCTCTCTCACTTCTGGCGGCCATCATTGTAAACAATAGGGAACTTTGCGGATATGTTCAATTGACTACGTCACGCTACTTCCGGTAGGGGCAAGCCTTTTTTTTTTTAATTAGATACCAAAAGTTGCGATCTTTATCGTCGTTGTTTTATACTAAATCTTTTCAGCAAAAATATGGCAATATCGCGAAATGATCAAGTATGACACATAGAATAGATCTGCTATCCCCGTTTAAATAAAAAAATTTCATTCCAGTAGGCCTTTAAAAATACTCTTACTGTCATTGGTGTCCCAACAATTTGTCTAGCAAATGGATTTACAGTATACGTGAGTTTGGACTAAATATGTTGGAACTGAAATATGAAAACATGTATCTAGGTGTGCCTGTATGGGGTTTTCTTTTGTTTTAGAAAGGCACTATCTATTTCACATGTGAACCTAATTCTCCTTACGATTCAAGGAACTTTATTGTCATACCAGCACGAAATTTAGTACCCGAGATCCCAGATTTAGCACAGTGAATACCACAAGAACAATAGTATTTATTTAATAATGTAGTATTAGTAGATATGGCCCGATCAGGGATTTATGCTGTCTATTCCAATACCGATACCAATCACATGTACTAACTGTAAATTGTTCTATTTATTTTTGGTGAGTACTATTGACAATTTAGAAATATCAACACAATATTTAAACTAGTTCCTTATTCTGTTGTATTACATACAAAAAAGTCATTAGCACACAATAACTAAAATTAAAGTAAAAACTACTAACCTACGACTTATTTAAAGTACCAGTAGAATGGAAAAACAACTTGACTTTATATGCTTAATTGGGTGTCATTTTATCCATTGAAACCGTTTCCAATTATATTTCAAATCCGCAAAGTATGTGGAAAAAAACGTCTAAAGACAGCCATTTTAAATATTCCGCTACGAATGTCTTTGGCAATTTCCATAGATTCGAGGTGGATGACGTCACGATGGGAACGCCTCTGCACGCTGACAATAACAGCAGATCAGTCATACTGGAAATATGCAAAAATTAGACAGAGAAGTGCTCTCTATCATTCACAATCTCTTTTAAAGACAAGAATACATTTGTTTTTCTTTTTTTATGCATTCTAGTCGTGAATAAATAAATAAAAAGTCTGTTTAGCACACAACTTTTAAAACTTGTAGCTCATCCTCCTTATATTCAGGCTAAACAATATAAGGTTCTGGATCATCATTTTTCCCAAAGAAAATGTTATTGGCTCTCACAAAATGATTAGCATTGTTGTTGGTGGGGAAGGGATCTTTGGTTCCTACCTCTACGACACGGATAACATCTATTTAGTCGTAAACTTTGTCTTTTGTTGGCATAGATCAGGTATACTGTATATGATATTAGCTTCAATATAGAGGCAACTTGTTTTTCCATTCTACTGGTACTTTAAATTATCTGTTTTTTGCCCTCAAAGTACTCTTGTGTACAGGGAAGTGTTTTCGGAATTTGCAAACATGAACAAAAACACCTAAAAAATGATTTTAAGAAAATTAAAAATTTCGACCTCGTCACTCTAGCATGCCTGCCCTTGTTTGCTCTCAATGTGTAACATGTTTAGTACCATCCTAATACTTGATATCAATGATACTTGATTTGCTGTCATAGAGGTATTTATTATTATCTTAGGGGAGTGTATCCACACTGTGTATAGTTATATACAAGCAACTGCTAGCTAGTCAACCAGAAGACTAAAAATAAATACACTGTCAGCCAGAAGAAATCGTCGCTTGTGATCGCCATTAAAAGGCATTAAATGGTAAATGGGTTATACTTGTATAGCGCTTTTCTACCTTCAAGGTACTCAAAGCGCTTTGACACTATTTCCACATTCACCCATTCACACACACATTCACACACTGATGGCGGGAGCTGCCATGCAAGGCCCTAACCACGACCCATCAGGAGCAAGGGTGAAGTGTCTTGCTCAACGACACAACGGACGTGATGAGGTTGGTAGAAGGTGGGGATCGTACAAGGAACCCTCAGGTTGCTGGCACGGCCACTCTCCCAACTCCGCCACGCCGTCCCATTAATTGGCAATGGCAATCGCATACATTTTCATAAAAATCGACCCAAGTATTAGTGTTACTATAATTTTGTTTCGGTGCTCCCATTGAGTATAAATCATTTATTTTGGTCATAGAAATTCAGTAAAATGTTTTGGAGAAGTCATGGAAAGTCATTGATAAAAGTGTTCGAACCCTGTAAATAGCAGATCCAAAGTATTAGTTTGTAAAGAGCATCAGCTTCTCTCGTTTTGAAATTTGTTATAGCAAACCCTATGATGATGATATCAACAGGAGACACTATAGAAATGTGGGTTCAAAAGTCACACAGTATCTCTGAAATATTTATTTTTGTCAGGTTTGATTTTATACTCAGTTATTTTACCATTTGAAAATGACAATGTAAGATTACATTTTAAAGACTAAAGCATATTCTATTTTCTGATCAGCTAAAAATGTTGTCTGCTTATAAGTTCCCTCTTTTTTTTTTCCTTCCCCTATACTGGCTTTATCATCAGCGGTAGATTTAACCAACTCCACACTTCTTTGCTTCTCACAGGCAATAAGCATAATCAATGTACTGCAAAACAGAGTGGTTTTGAACAAACTGGACCCCTGGACTAAGTATTGTGTTAAGGTCCAAATCAATGCAGAGGGGAACTCCAAGGTCAGCAAACCAAGCAGTACTGTTTGTGAGAGCACCACCACTGGTTAGTGTCTTTTTTTCTGCATATACTGTATATCAAGTTCTTTATTTTTTGTTTTTTATATATATATGTTTAACTAGGGCAGTGATTCTCAAATAGTGGGTCGTAAATGTCAGAGAGCTGAGTTTTCAACACTTCTTGTTCATTGTCTCCATCTCAAAAATATGTTAGTTGAATTCAATTCTATGGTTAAGGTGGCCAGAGTCTTTTATTTTGCAAATCTTATAACCGCCAATTAAAGAAATCCAAGGGTCGTTTTGGACACCATAAATTACATTACTGTTGCACAACCACTAGTTCCACCTTTGTCTTCTGATAAGGACTGCAGTGATTTGTTTGATGTTTTTGCCAGTTGCCAATGTCGAGGCCAATTCAATACCACCATCCATCTATTCCCTATTTATTCCATCCCAACAACAGACATTTTTTGATCAGTTCTCACCCGTTTCCTTAGACGACTTAGCAGATCTTGTGCATACAATGAAGATTTCTTCTAGTCCATTAGACATCCTGCTCACAACTGTGTTAATTTTAGCACTAGTGGTATATCCCTGCTCTTCATAATCAATTGTTCACTGGTTTCCATTTGTGTTCCATCCAACTTCAAACAGGCAGTTATTTAGCCTCTTCTCAAAAAGCCAAACTTTGACCCCTCCGTTCTTAGCAACTTTTGGCCCATCCTTAAGCTGCCCTTTCTGTCTAAAATTTCTTAGAAAAATTGTGGGAAAACCAGTTAGTCTCAGCTTTAAATCAACACAATATCTTTGATACATTTCAGTCCAGTTATCGTCAGTTACATTTCACAGAAACTGCTCTACTCAGGGTCTCCAATGACATCATTAACAATACTGTTTCTGCTTGATGTCAGTGCGGTCTTTGACACTGTTGACCATCAAATCCTTGTGGACCGGCTGAAGGACTGGGTGGGCTTTTCAGGGAAAGCCTTCCAATGGTTTAAATCATATTTGGTTGATAGATCTTTATCTATGGCTGTTGGCCCTCTTAAGTCAGTGTCTGTCCCTCTCTCTTGCGGTGTGCCCCATGGTTCAGTTTCGGGGCCTATCCTTTTTACCCTATACATGCTTCAACTCAGGGATGTCATTAGACATTTTGAAGATATCTCATACCACATGTACGCTGATGACCTTCAGTTATATTTCTCATTTAACTCTGATAGACCACATGAAATGAATATGCTAAATGATTCTCTGACTAAAGTTAAAGACTGGATGGCTAATAATACTCTTCAGCTGAATGCTGCCAAAACTGAAGTGTTAATTATTGCCCCTGACACTGCACTGTACTCAATGGCCAAGTACCAGCTTCCTTGATAGATCTGTCTTTTTCACTGTAATGTTAGGTCACTGCGGTCTGCTCACCGCTTTCTGCTTTTTGTACCTCGTGCAAAATGTAAAAGTAAAGGTGATAAAGGCTTTGAGTCAGTTTCCCCTAAATGGTGGAATGCACACCCTTATGAGCCGAAAGCTGTGTTTTCTGTTGACATTTTTGAAAGCCAGTTAAAACACATTTAAGTGTGCATTCCTATAATATTCAATTGCATTTTTTAATTCTATTTATTAATTTTATTATCATATTTATATTTTATTTTGCAATGTTTCTGTTATTGCATTGTGTTGTATGTTGGTTTTGATTGTTGTATTTTAACCATGTGAAGCACTTTGAGCTATCTTTGTGAGAAGTGCTATATAAATAAAATTACTTACTCAACAAAAATGATTTTGACACCCCTGTAATAAGGTGATTATTTAAGAATATACAGTAACTCACACAGTACTTTGTACAAATATATATTAGTAGTTAGTATTAGTAATAAAGTTGTAAATATTGGTAGGAATTCAATTAAGGGGGTCATGTAAAAACACTGTCCCTGACACAGGTAATTTATTAAATAAAATCATTGGCTTTTGTGTCTTCAACCGTCCACATGCGTCCTTCACCGGTTGCTTTTTTGTGCACTTACCTACTACACTACTTTTATGTTTTGCCCAAAAAAAAAGTTTTTTAACTGCTGCCTCCGCATCCTAGAGTCCAGACTAACACCACCAAACACAGTAATCGTAATAGCTTAAGCTGCTCTTACTGTATGTGTGGTTGCTGCGTAACATTACAATGCATGTTTATGGGACATCTGCTTTGGTTCTTGTGGTTATGGCACTCCTTAGAGGCGTGGCCTTTAGTCCTTTTTACAGAGACTGGCGCATGCAAAGAAAGACTGCTCTGATGACCGATTGATTATTGTATACAAGATCAATGTGGTTTACAATTGAAGAGTCAAAATTAAGGTGTCAACATACATTTTAAAACTCTAGTTTCAACCAATTTTATGTAAGCAATTCAATAGTGGAAATAAATGTGTTTATTATTAAGCAAAACAACTTTAGAGTAGACTTTCCCAGATTCAAAATAAGATATGTGCTTTTTTTTCTCCTCCTTTTAGTCGTCATTCATGTTTGTGGTAATAAACAAATATGTGCTTTGTTCTTTACACAGAAACGAAATCTCAATGGGTGCCAGCAGTGGTCACATTTTTCATCATGACCTTGACAGCAACTCTTGTGGGGATTGCAGTGGTTTATAGAAAAATGATTTCCCATCTTCTTTGTCCACAAGATGCTCTGCCTTCGGTGTGTATGTTTTTTTTTTTGTATAGCAAGTAGTAGATACTGAACAGAGCTGTGTATATAGCAAGTAACTTAATGTCTGGCAGACAATACTTTCACATACTGTACATGTATACCTCTACATTTGGGAGAGAGCCAATAACATTTACGAAACCACTGTCTATTCCGATATGATTTGACTAATTTTCTGTCACAACTCATCACCTTATCACAGTCGTCCTACATAGTGGGGACACATGTCAGGCTTGAGACCTGTCCTTCAGCAGTGAAAGGGTTTATCTGCAGCTCAGAGTCTACGAAAAGTCATTAACACGAAAATACAGTGTCTTGAAAAAGTATTCATACCCTTTCAACTTTTCCAGGTTTTGTCATGTCACAACCACAATTGGATATTTGGGGATTTTACATGAAAGACCTACAAAAACCGGCACAAAATGTGAACTGTAAGGTGTTTAAAGCTCTGGAAATCTAATGCCCCAACCCTACTTTTATCGTCGCCTCAACTTAATTCCTGACCTGTTTGGACTTCATGATGTTGTTTGCTCCCTAATATTCTTTTATTAAAGCTCAAAGGCTACCAAAGAACAACTATATTTGTACTGAAATTAGATTAAGGCTATCTTCGACTAATCTTTTTAGTCAAATCAGATTTTTTTTTGACATGCCCGAACTGTTACCACACTTTGGATTTAATATTCGAGGATGCATTGTTAGTAAACTCTTTCGGTGCTGTCTTCCCTGTTGTTCTGTTGCTGTCAGTCGCAAACAGGAGCGTTACTCTCCTATTAACGTCATCACAGAAGTCTCGCAGGATTAGAGCGGCGATATTTTGTAGCAGAGCTCCCATCAACTGATTCGAAACTTTCCAACTGGACATCGACCAATCTATACTAGGTATAGATCGATCCAGAGGCTCACCAAACAATGTATGCATATCTTTAAAGTTGAAATCGTTTTTGGATTTGTAACAATTCATTTTTACACCCCTAATACATACATACATACATACAGATATATATATATATATATATATATATATATATATATATATATATATATTGTTGCGTTTGACCAGATGTTCCTCCAAGTGGGATGTAAAACGCTGGTCAGTCCCAAGTTACTTAGATGACACATAAACTGATCTCGAATATACACCAATCACAGAATAGGTATTTTCTAATTTTATTGTCAAATATTTGAGAATAGAGACCAGCCTCGAACAACACATCCAAATGCGTAGCCCAAGTTGATCTGGCATTCCACAGGCCAAAAGCAACTCTTTTCACACAAAGAAAGCCCCCATTTCCCCCCCCCCCTCCTCCCAACACTGATAAGAAGAGAGACTTGGGGGTTGTGTTCACATTCCTGATGGTTTACGACCCTATCTAACCAGGCAATCTGAAGACAAAGAGAAACTAGTATACAGAGTAAAATTAAGGAAAAAAATGAGCTGATTCAAACATGATTATGAATAAAGAAATAGCTCTTAAACATATGCATTATCTACAATATATATATATATATATATATATATATATATATATATATATATATATACATACAAACCCTGTTTCCATATGAGTTGGGAAATTGTGTTAGATGTAAATATAAACAGAATACAATGATTTGCAAATCATTTTCAACCCATATTCAGTTGAATATGCTACAAAGACAACATATTTGATGTTCAAACTGATAAACTTTTTTTTTTTTGCAAATAATCATTAACTTTAGAATTTGATGCCAGCAACATGTGACAAAGAAGTTGGGAAATGTGGCAATAAATACTGATTAGGTTGAGGAATGCTCATCAAACACTTATTTGGAACATCCCACAGGTGTGCAGGCTAATTGGGAACAGGTGGGTGCCATGATTGGGTATAAAAACAGCTTCCCAAAAAATGCTCAGTCTTTCACAAGAAAGGATGGGGCGAGGTACACCCTTTTGTCCACAACTGCGTGAGCAAATAGTCAAACAGTTTAAGAACAACGTTTCTCAAAGTGCAATTGCAAGAAATTTAGGGATTTCAATATCTACGGTCCATAATATCATCAAAAGGTTCAGAGAATATGGAGAAATCACTCCACGTAAGCGGCATGGCCGGAAACCAACATTGAATGACCGTGACCTTCCATCCCTCAGACGGCACTGTATCAAAAACCGACATCAATCTCTAAAGGATATCACCACATGGGCTCAGGAACACTTCAGAAAACCACTGTCACTAAATACAGTTGGTCGCTACATCTGTAAGTGCAAGTTAAAGCTCTACTATGCAAAGCGTAAGCCATTTATCAACAACATCCAGAAACGCCGCCGGCTTCTCTGGGCCCGAGATCATCTAAGATGGACTCATGCAAAGTGGAAAAGTGTTCTGTGGTCTGACGAGTCCACATTTCAAATTGTTTTTGGAAATATTCGACATTGTGTCATCCGGACCAAAGGGGAAGCAAACCATCCAGACTGTTATCGACGCAAAGTTCAAAAGCCAGCATCTGTGATGGTATGGGGGTGCATTAGTGCCCAAGAAATGGGTAATTTACACATCTGTGAAGGCACCACTAATGCTGAAAGGTACATACAGGTTTTGGAACAACATATGCTGCTATCTAAGCGCCGTCTTTTTCATGGATGCCCCTGCTTATTTCAGCAAGACAATGCCAAGCCACATTCAGCACGTGTTACAACAGCGTGGCTTCGTAAAAAAAGAGTGCGGGTACTTTCCTGGCCCGCCAGCAGTCCAGACCTGTCTCCCATCGAAAATGTGTGGCACATTATGAAGCGTAAAATACGACAGCGGAGACTTCGGACTGTTGAACGACTGAAGCTCTACATAAAACAAGATGGGAAAGAATTCCACTTTCAAAGCTTCAACAATTAGTTTCCTCAGTTCCCAATCGTTTATTGAGTGTTGTTAAAAGAAAGGGTGATGTAACACCGTGGTGAACATGCCCTTTCCCAACTACATTGGCACATGTCGCAGCCATGAAATTCTAAGTTAATTATTATTTGCAAAAAAAAAAAAAAGTTTATGAGTTTGAACATCAAATATCTTGTCTTTGTAGTGCATTCAATTGAATATGGGTTGAAAAGGATTTGCAAATCATTGTATTCCGTTTATATTTACATCTAACACAATTTCCCAACTCATATGGAAACGGCGTTTGTAGATAAAAGTAGTGTTCATGTATGAGTGCTGAGTTTAAACTCCCCTGGAGAGCAGGGAAACCTGTGAAACAGACCTGTAGGGATGAAATAGCCTCTGTGTGTTTTATCCTGACCTAAGGATTAACTGCACCTCATTTACCCTGACCTGTTTGCTGTTTCTTTCCAGCCTCTATTGGCAACCTCCAACTCGTCCCACGACTGGGACATGCAGATCTCTCCCAATCCTGAGGAGATGTACAACTCAGTCAGAGTCATTGCAGTTCAGTAGTCTATGAAGTAAAAGGGAGGCCTTGGAGGAAGTGATGGCCATCTTCTGCAGGAAGCGTGATCCTAAAGTACCATCCTTGTGATATGATATATAGCGGCTCAAGGGACCACTAAAAAACCTTCTACACACCTATCAAGAGACACACTAGTATGCTACATTTGGTTAAAAATGGCAGCAAGACAAAGCAGCAAACCATTTCCACCCCTAAAAAGCTAAAGTCTGCAGTGTGGGAACATGTTGGTACTTAAAAAAGAACCAGGGAGTCATTGATGTCGATGGTTCACCCATTAGCAAAACCTGCCAAAGGAAGTTGCTGCTAAAGAGTCCAATACGTCGGCGTGTAATGGTGCATTACACGCCAAAGTAAAGGAAATACATAATAACTGAGTTAATTTATGTAAATGGAAAGTTACTTCATGAAGAATTGAGTTGGTAAAGAGTTAAATATAAACATGTTACATGTCACTTGCAATCAATAAGTGTTGAGTCAGTTCAGTGTAAACAAACAGCAACAGGTACTCCTGTCAAAAGGCTTCATTCAGTGGCCATTTAATGTTAGAGATTACTTTTTCCTGTCTGTGTTGATAAACTATATGCATTATAAATTAATATACTGTAGCAAGTAGGGGTGTGGGAAAAATCGATTCGAAATCGAATCGCGATTCTCACGTTGTGCGATTCAGAATCGATTCTTATTTTTAAAAAAGCGATTTTTTAAATTTTTTTTTTTTTTTTTTAAATTAATCAATCCAACAAAACAATACACAGCAATACCATAACAATGCAATCCAATTCCAAAACCAAACCCGACCCAGCAACACTCAGAACTGCAATAAACAGAGCAATTGAGAGGAGACACAAACACGACACAGAACAAACCAAAAGTAGTGAAACAAAAATGAATATTATCAACAACAGTATCAATATTAGTTACAATTTCAACATAGCAGTGATTAAAAATCCCTCATTGACATTATTATTAGACATTTATAAAAAAAATTCAAAAAAGAACAATAGTGTCACAGTGGCTTACACTTGCATCGCATCTCATAAGCTTGACAACACACTGTGTCCAATATTTTCACAAAGATAAAATAAGTCATATTTTTGGTTCATTTAATAGTTAAAACAAATGTACATTATTGCAATCAGTTGATAAAACATTGTCCTTTATAATTATAAAAGCTTTTTACAAAAATCTACTACTCTGCTTGCATGTCAGCAGACTGGGGTAGATCCTGCTGAAATCTATGTATTGAATGAATAGAGAATCCTTTTGAATCTTGGCAAAAATCTTAGCCACACGATTATCAAATGTAATAGGAAATTTAATTCATACTGACCAAACTGGCTTCATGGAAGGTCGACAATCTTCAGACAATACAAGGAAATTGTTTAATGTTATTTACTATGCTAGAAGTCTCCCTTATCCCACAGCAGTATGTACTGTTGATGCGGCGAAGGCATTCGACCGCATAAACTGGTCATTTATGTTTTGCACATTACGTAAATTTGGATTTGGAGATAATTTTATACAATGGATTAAGATGCTTTATACAAGGCCCATGGCATCAGTCAAAACCAATAATCATATTTCAGAACCTTTTTCGTTAAAAAGAGGAGTAAAACAGGGATGCCCTGCATCTGTATTATTATTTAATTTGGTTATTGAACCCTTAGCTGCAAAAATAAGAAGTGAAAATAATATTCATGTTATAAAAATTGGCTCTCAGTATAATAAGCTATCGATGTATTGTGACGACATAATTCTCTACCTGTCACATGTTAACTCCTCTCGACACTATATAAATAATGTCATCACTGAATATGGCTGTTTATCGGGGTATAAAGTCAATTGGGACAAATGTGAAATATTACCACTTAACACTGCAAGAAATCACAAGTTCAGAACTCCAAAATTGTGTTTTGGTTTTGAAATAGTATTGCATTATTATGGTATTGTTGTGTATTGTTTTCATTTAAAAAAAAATAAAAATCGTTTTTGAATCGAGAATCGTGTTGAATTGAAAAAAAAAATCGATTTTGAATCGAATCGTGACCCCAAGAATCGATTCTGAATCGAATCGTGGGACACCCAAAGATTCCCAGCGCTATTAGCAAGTGTAAAACACTAACCTAACATAACATCAGTTTGTACAATACCAGCACTATAACATGGGATCTAATTATGTGCATTTCAGTTATTATTACCACAGCATAAATGTATTATTTAAAAATGAACAAATAGGCGTAGATGACAGTTGATGACATACAACACTTGGGTTTATTACTCCTCACATGATTAAAATCTCCCCCTGGGGATCAATAAAGTGTATTTTATATTAATTGATCAATTTATTTTAATAATAGTTGTTTTTTACTTTTTATTTTGTACTGTTATATTAATAATTTCTGTATGGTTATTTATGTCAATAAATAACACATTAAAATCTCTACAAATGTCTGTGATTTTATGTATTTTTTGTTTTCTGTGTGTGTTTTACATTGTAATATAATTACGAACGCCTCTCTAGGGAGGTGTTTTGGGCACGTCCGACTGGTAAGAGGCCACGGGGAAGACCCAGGACATGTTGGGAAGACTATGTCTCCCGGCTGGCCTGGGAACGCCTCGGGATCCCCCGGGAAGAGCTGGACCAAGTGGCTGGGGAGAGGGAAGTCTGGGCTTCCCTGCTTAGGCTGCTGCCCCCGCGACCCGACCTCGGATAAGCGGAAGAAGATGGATGGATGGATGGATGAATTAACAACCCCTTGGCGCTGTATTATACTGTTTTTGTTTCTTTTAATGGTCCTTGTTATTTCATGTTTTCATATGTTTATAAATGTTGAACTTTATAAATTAAGGTATATGGGGGAAAAATAATGATAAAGCGCTCAAAATTGTAAAAATAATTAAAATTGTGTTCACGTTTTTGTTTTTAATAAACCTTTATTTATAAACTGCAACATTTATAAACAATCGAGAAATAATCATAATCAAAATAAGTACAGAAACAGTACAAAAAGTCACACATGTTCAGTAAATAATTAAAATTAAATTGTGTTCACGTTCGCTCTATTTTTGTTCCGGTCCTGACGTCAGCAAAGTGAGAACACGTGACAGAAGCAGGAAGTGCGAGGACGAGCATACGGTCCAAGTTCAAGAGAATGGTAGCGGCTCGAAGAGGATCTTCTTACGGTGTGATGTCCTTAGACCCCCCGGATAGGAAATGTTTGGTCGGCTGAACACCTCAGATTTGGATACAACCATTCGCTAATCATTGTGGATGATTTGTATCTCCAACACGCACATAAGAAAAGTCGAGTCGGGACACAGCAATTTGACTCGTCGCCATCCAACATAATGTTTCGGGGTTACTACATGTTCCTTCTTTTCTCTGTTGTTTGCTGGCTACAGCCAATTAACGGTAAGTTCCTTTTTTATACGCATGAATGACACATTTCTAGAATACCGACACACCTAAAAAAATGTATGAGCGAAAACGCTCTTAGCAAATGCGTATCGAGTCTGGTTTCCGGTCGGAACGGATTCTTTTTTAATTCTTGTGACAGATCGACCTCAAATGGAACTAAAAAACGATCAGACTGACAAAAATATATGTTTACCCTTGACGTTTGCTATATTACAACAAAATAATGTCACCGACTTATTTGGCAAGTCCTACTGCCTCTTACTTTGATGTTGTAATGTTATTTTGAAATAAACAAACATACATTGGAGAGAGAATGTGCCCGTCTGTACTGAGAGCTGTCGTATAAAAAACGGTATTTTAGATGGAAGTGAGAACTGGAGATGCAGACGTGATGAGATGAAGCCAAATAACTCACTCGTATTTACAAAACCAGTGAATGTTGACACGTTGTGTAAATCGTAAATAAAAACAGAATACAATGATTTGCAAATCCTTTTCAACCGGTATTCAATTGAATCAGAATCAGAGTAGTTGTATTGCCATTGTTTGAGAACGGGTTCACAAACTAGGAATTTTTCTTGGTGCCTATACAAAGACAAGATACTTAACGTTCAAACTGGTGAGCTTTGTTATTTTTTGCAAATATTAGCTCATTTGGAATTTGATGCCTGCAACATGTTTCAATAAAGCTGGCACAAGTGGCAAAAAAGACTGAGTAAGTTGAGGATTGCTCATTACACTTATTTGGAACAGGCTAATTGGGAACAGGTGGATGCCATGATATGGTTTAAAATCAGCTTCCATGAAATGCTCAGTCGTTCACAAACCAGGATGGGGCGAGGGTGACCACTTTGTGAACAAATGCGTGAGCAAATTGTCGAACACTTTAAGAACATAATTTCTCTACGAGCTATTGCAAGGAATTTAGGGATTTCACCATCTAAGGTCCGTAATATCATCAAAAGGTTTATAGAATTTGGAGAAATCACTGCACGTAAGCGGCAAGGCCGAAGAATTCGATCCCTCAGGCGGTACTGCTTCAAAAAGCGACATCAGTGTGTAAAGGATACCACCACGTGGGCTCAGGAACCCTTCAGAAAACCACTGTCAGTAACTACACTTCGTCGCTACATCTGTAAGTGCAAGCTAAAACTGTACTACGCAAAGCGAAAGCCATTTATCATCAACACCCAGAAATGCCGCCGGCTTCGCTGGGCCCGAGCTCATCTGAGAAGGACTGATGCAAAGTGGAAAAGTGTTCTGTGGTCTGACGAGTCCACATTTCAAATTGTTTTTGGAAACTGTGGATGTCGTGTCCTCCGGACCAAAGAGGAAAATAACCATCCAGACTGTTATAGGCGCAAAGTTCAAAAGCCAGCATCTGTGATGGTACAGTGGTGTATTAGTGCCCAAGGCATGGGTAACTTACACATCTGTGGAGGCACCATTAATGCTGAAAGGTACATACAGGTTTTGGAGCACCATATTTTGCCATCCAAACAATGTCTTTTTGATGGACGCCCCTGCTTATTTCAGCAAGACAATGCCAAGGCACATTCTGCACGTGTTACAACAGCATGGCTTCGTAGTAAAAGAGTGCGGGAACTAGACTGGCCTGCCTGTAGTCCAGACCTGTCTTCCATTGAAAATGTGTGGCGCATTATGAAGCGTCAAATACGACAACAAAGACTGTTGAACAACTTAAGCTGTACTTCAAGCAAGAATGGGAAATAATTCCACCTGAAAAGCTTTAAAAATTGGTCTCCTCACTTCCCAACTGAGTGTTGTTAAAAGGAAAGGTAATGTTTCACAGTGGTAAAAATGCCCCTGTGCCTACTTTTTTGCAATGTGTTGCTGCCATTAAATTCTAAGTTAATGATTATTTTCAAAAAAAAATTAAGTTTCTCAGTTCGAACATTAAATATCTTGTCTTTGCAGTCTATTGAAGTGAATATAAGTTGAAAAGGATTTGCAAATCATTGTATTCTGTTTTTATTTACGATTTACACAACGTGCCAACTTAAATGGTTTTGGGTTTTGTAATTGCACAGTGTATCGACATACATTTTTCAAGGCAAGTTAATTATAAAGCACAATTGGTACACAAGAAAATTCAAAGTGCTTTACAGAAATTTTAAAAAGAAGGAAAATAATTACAATTAAAATCAGAAAATCAGAACAATTTCCCTTGTGGATCAATAAAGTCTGTCTAAGTCTAAAATACAATCATCATAAAACAATCATAATTAATTAAAATCAATCAAATGCTTTAGATAAAATACATTCAGTTGTCATATGCACAATTAAAAGTGTTTTCAGGCTGAATTTGAACATTGCCAACGTTGAGGTCTGTCACATATCTTCAGGAAGACTATTCCAGACTTTAGGAGCATAAAACTGAAACACAGTTTAAACATGTTTAGTCCTGACTCTGGGCACCAGAAGGAGACCACTCCCTGAGGTTCTCAGGGCTCGAGATGTTAGCAGAGATGTTACTATGGCACACAACAATGAAAATACTTGTACATAAGGTGAGCTTTTTTTAAAGTATGTTCTCTGGGCAACAGGAAGCCACTGCAAACACTGGCCTAATATGGTCGTATTCCTGGTTTTAATCGGGATTCTAGCATATTCAAATTGCCTTACAGAAAATTACAAGAATGCAAAAATCAAAGTTTTAAATGATCATAACTCAAATCAAAATCAGATTGTGTAGATAGATAAAATAATTTCAGTTTTCATATGCGCAATTAAATAAGTCTTTTCAGGCTGAATTTGAACATTGCCAACTTGAGGTCTGTCACATATCTTCAGGAAGACTATTACAGATTTTAGGAGCATAAAACTGAAACGCAGTTTAAACATGTTTAGTCCTGACTCTGGGCACCAGAAGGAGACCACTCCCTGAGCTTCTCAGGGCTCGAGATGGTTCATCTGGCTCTTACATATCAGAGATGTTACTATGGCACACAACAATGAAAATACTTGTACATAAGGTGAGCTTTTTTAAAGTATGTTCTCTGGGCAAGAGGAAGCCACTGCAAACACTGGCCTAATATGGTCGTATTTCCTGGTTTTAATCGGGATTGTGTGGTCCTCAGGAGGTTCTGAGGTTCTCAGAGCTCAAGATGGTTCAAAATGGTAGGCCTGGGCCGGTAACAAATTTTGCTCGACAATATATTGACCTACAAATTATTGCAGATGAACCATATTTTTATATTACATTTTTTTGAGACCAAATTAACCACTGATGTAAAGATAATACATAATAATAGTGCATGTGTATCCTTCTTAATGCAATAAACTTGTATTTGTCGTATATTTAAACATTGTATTTGAAATTACAACTTTTAAGTCTCTTAAGTTAAATTGAATCAACAATTGATAATAAAATAAACTTGTCTTTTTTACACTTGAATAAAAATCACACCCAAAAGCAATACAGTATCTTCTGTCTCTGTTAAAGGCCTACTGAAACCCACTACTACCGACCACGCAGTCTGATAGTTTATATATCAATGATGAAATCTTAACATTGCAACACATGCCAATACGGCCGGGTTAGATTAGTAAAGTGCAATTTAAAATTTCTAGCGAAATATCCTGCTGAAAACGTCTCGGTATGATGACGTCTGCGCGTGACGTCACAAATTGTAGCGGACATTTTGGGACACCATTGTGGCCAACTATTAAGTCGTCTGTTTTCATCGCAAAATTCCACAGTATTCTGGACATCTGTGTTGGTGAATCTTTTGCAGTTTGTTTAATGAACAGTGGAGACAGCAAAGAAGAAAGCTGTAGGTGGGAAGCGGTGTATTAGCGGCCGGCTGCAGCAACACAAACACGTAGCCAGTGTTTCATTGTTTACATTCCCGAAGGATGACAGTCAAGCTTTAACATTGGCCTGTGGAGAACTGGGACAACAGAGACTCTTCCCAGGAGGACTTTGAGCTGGATACGCGGTACCGTGAGTACGCAGCTGGGGCTTCCAAACATTTGATCGCTTGCCTGTACGTGCGTGCCGCTATGTGCATGTAACGTACGTAACTTTGGGGACTTTGGGGAAATATATGTGCTGTATGAACTTTGCGGAGGTGAACAGTACTTTGGGCTGTGGGATTGAGTGTGTTGTGCGGGTGTTTAATTGGTATTGGCGGGTTATATGGACGGGAGGGGGGAAGTGTTTGTTATGCGAGATTAATTTGTGGCATATTAAATATAAGCCTGGTTGTGTTGTGGCTAATAGAGTATATATATGTCTTGTGTTTATTTACTGTTTTAGTCATTCCCAGCAGGTCCCACCCGCCTCTCACAGCATCTTCCCTATCTGAATCGCTTCCAATGCCCTCTAGTCCTTCACTTTCACTTTCCTCATCCACAAAGCTTTCATCCTCGCTCAAATTAATGGGGAAATCGTCGCTTTCTCTGTCCGAATCTCTCTCACTTCTGGCGGCCATCATTGTAAACAATAGGGAACTTTGCGGATATGTTCAATTGACTACGTCACGCTACTTCCGGTAGGGGCAAGCCTTTTTTTTTTTTTATCAGTGGCCATGATTGTAAACAATGTGCAGATGTGAGGAGCTCCACAACCTGTGACGTCACGCTACTTCTGGTACAGACAGGGCTTTTTTATCAGCGACCCTAAGTTGCAAACTTTATCGTCGATGTTCTCTACTAAATCCTTTCAACAAAAATATGGCAATATCGCAAAATGATCAAGTATGACACATAGAATGGACCTGCTATCCCCGTTTAAATAAGAAAATCTCATTTCAGTAGGCCTTTAAGGACGGAGTGTGGACCCCTCAAATATACACAACCAAAATGGCTAAATAAAGTATTTACAAACAAAGGTACACTTCAATATTGAACATGTTGGCACAGGCAGAGTTGTACATTACTTAACTGGCAATCAAAGTAAGACCCTTTTAAACAAAGTGCAGAGTCACAATATGAAAACTCCAGCATAAGCAGATGTATTATGCAGGTCATATGCAAAAAAAACTAGGGCTGTAAGAGATTATTTGTTTTGGATCAGATTAATCAGGCTCTTGAGTTTTGATTAATCATGATTTTCAGGGCGTTCAATCGATCACAGCTGGACCGTTTTGTTCGTTCTTTCTGATGTATTTTCCTGTGCGGAGCGCAGGCTTTCTGGCGTCACTTCCTGTGTGGGCGCGGTCTTTCTGGCGTCACTTCCTCTCCGAACTCACTTTGCAAACGATCAGTGAGTCCATACAAAGCTAAGTGCCGGAGATTCAAGAATTACACGGCTGACTTACCCGTGTAAAAATTTGTCCGATGAGGGGAACCTTAAACGATGGTTTAGTGTGGCTGAAACGGGGCTTAGGCTAAATAATTATTCGTTTAAGGGGTTAAACGACTTAGTGTAGACATGGCCTTAGAAGACGTTTCGCCTCTCATCCAAGTAGGCTTCATCAGTTTATGCTTATAGACTTAGATTGGTCAGATCGCGTCTTAGCCTTAGATTGGTCAGATCGCGTCTTAGACTTAGATTGGTCAGATCGAGTCTAGCAGCTGGTGCCAAAACCTCAAAAATGTATACTCCAACACCAGGAGGGTCTGCCTGGACAAGGATGTTTCCAGATTCCTATCGCAGTGAGAAAAACAACTTTTGCGATGCAAACAAGCAATCCTACTGTCAGTGGCAACGACAGTCATTAAAGAATTGAATATTCAAGTCATTGAAACTATTCATACTTACGAAACCGTTCCATGTGTGATGTCTGTAGGAGTGTTTTCAGTAGCATTCTTTTTGTATTGTTTCAGTTTCACAAAATCCTCAGTATATTCACCAAAACGTCACTGTGGACCTATTGAGTCTGTTTGGCTCAGGGGTGCTCACACTTTTTCAACAGGCGAACTACTTTTAAAATGACCAAGTCAAGGTGATCTACCTCATCTTTCTTTTAAAATTTAGTGGGTGCGGCTTATATAACGGTGCACTCGAAAGTCCGAAAAATACGGTAAATTTATTCGAAAGTAAAATTACTTTGTGTGAGTGTGTGTCTGTTGTGTCTTTCGGTCTTGGATTGAATTACATAACACGAAAACACATGTAGGTCATGGCCTACGAGTTAATGTGCCCTGTCTTTTTGTTGTTGTTCGTTTTAGGGCGAGCAGAGCTGTCCCCACCTCAGAATGTGGACTTGGATACCATGAACACCTGTTACACGCTGAAGTGGGATTGGGATGAGAGTACTTCAAACAGCCATGCTGTTTCTTTCTCTGCACAATGTATAGCGTGAGTTATGGCTTTTTGAGTTTGATTTGATTCATATGTTTTTATTTTAGAGGTAACTTTATTATTACTTACCGGTACATTAATTTGAAATGGAAGGACAGTAATTCGCTATTACATCTCAAAGGCAAAATGCAACAGTAATAGTATTGTGGCCAGTTTCATCTGACAAATTTTTGTTTCATGGACAAATATAAGGCCTTCTGGAGGAAAGTTCTGTGGTCAGATGAAACAAAAATTGAGCTGTTTGGCCACAATACCCAGCAATATGTTTGGAGGAGAAAAGGTGAGGCCTTTAATCCCAGGAACACCATCCCTACCGTGTATACTTTTGACCCAGCAGATTTGGTCACATTTTCAGTAGACCCATAATAAATTTATAAAATAACCAAACTTCATGAATGTTTTTTGTGACCAACAAGTACATGCTCAAATCACTCTATCACAAAAAATTAAGAGTTGTAGAAATGATTTGAAACTCAAGACAGCCATGACATGGCTGTATATTGCCCATTAATTTTCAATAGAGGGAAATTACTGGTACCGGTAATTTCGGGTAATTAGGGAATTTTCGAAACAGGGAAACATGCTGGCTTAAAGGGGAACTGCATTTTTTTTTTTAATTAAATGCTGCTTCTAGAACCGAGCACTAAGAAGAGGGTAAAATGTTGGAGCAGACGGAAGTCAATTAGAGTGAGGTCTAATCGACTCAAAGCTGCAAATGTGGAATTTGGAGACAAGCTATTTCAACATTAATGGCGTGCTTACCCCAAATAAACCAGAAAAACGCTCCCGGCCAGCTGGACTAAAGGTACAACTGTCCATCGAGTGAGTCACATGTTGTATTGATCATGATGCATGCAGCATGTCATGTGTGTATCATGACAGACAGCATATGCTGTATAACTAGCTGTGTACAAACAAAACAAGAAATGTGGGCTAATAATTTACAGATATTGAAATATGATTGTTTGTTTTTTAGTCAGTACAGATTCGTGTTCTATCGCAGTGTTGTGCATTACTAACTCAAACGTGTTTCATGCTAACGTAGTAGCTAGCTTATCTCTTGCCGTCAGGCACGTGCACACCCTATGGGTGCTTGAGCCCCTGCCCTTTTTTGCCTCGTCTTAAAAAGTGCCCTCTGCCTGTGTGTGTGTGTTGTTGTTTTTTTTCTTTCTTTCTATACAGAGCATCTATGAGCAGGCAGTTAGGAAAAAAGCTAAGAAAATTATTTCCAACTCACAACACCCACTCTTCCCTGAATATAGAACCCTGCCATCAGGGAGAAGACTCCGGGTCCCACTATGCAAATCTAACCGCCTTAAATTATCATTTGTCCCAGCCTCCATGAAGCTGACCAACAATGTGCAATAGAATGTTAATACATAGGTTAGCACTTTTTTTTAGCACATAGCACTTTAGCACATAGCACTTTAGAACTAAGCACTTTAGCACATAGCACTTTATCCATGAGCTCTAGTACAATGCACACTGGTACTTTATCTTTATCTCCATACTGTAGATTTTATGCCTACATCAAAGTGCCACCTATGTCTATCAAGCTCCATGTTCTCATGTTTAAATGTTAGTTGTCTGGTTGTGGTTGTGTCTGTGCTTGTGTTTTTGTTTTTGTGTATGTTAAGAAAGCAATGCTCTGTGCCCAAGACAAATTTCCCCGCGGGGACAATAAAGTTGAACCTTGAACCTTGAACCTTAAACAACATTAATAAATTCCTGTCAGGGATGTAAAAAAAACCAAAAAAAAAAAAAAACAGCGGTACAAAAACTCCACGTTTTCTTGTAATACCGGGTTGTTTGAGCCTGCCGCTTCCGCCAGAGAGAGAGAGAGAGAGAGAGAGGGCGAGTGAGTGAGTAAGTGAGAGGAGAGAGAGCCAACTGCGCCCCTGAGGAGACGTGACAGTGGAACAACTTGAACCTGTGAGTTATGGTCTAGTCGCCGTCCACTTATTCAGCATCTAATATGGGTAATATTTCAGAAAAACGCTGTATTATTCTATTATTCAATGTGTCAGCTTCTGTTTTTGCCGGATGTCGGTGCACGGCGCATCAATTGAGCACGGCACATCAATTCCGCACAGAGCAGAGCGGATCGTGCGGGACAGCAAGTAGTGTACAAAATACAAAATAAAACACCGGGTTAATTTTCAAAATAAAATGCACTGTGTTTACGGCGGATCACATTTCTCTCACAGTAGAGGTTTAGATATAAAGTTTATTGTGACTTTGCTATTACTGTGTGGGTTAACAAAATAATAATAACAACAATTATAATAATGAAAATAATAACAATAATAAGAATAATGATAATAATAATAAGAATAAGAATTATTATTAATAATAATAATAATAATTTTAACATTCTGGGGATATAAGATGTAGGTTATCTGTTAGGAATATTACCATCTGTATTTAAACTTGATTCATGTTGATTGTGCCTGCAGCACAATGCCAAAAAAGAAAGGATACAGAAAGTATAAGAAGGTTTGGCTACTGATTGTGCACTGATTTCACAGCATTTCATGGAAGCCCTGAATTTACATTGAGGAGCATATTTGGGTATGGGTGGCCTCCATCCTACAGCCCTCTACTGGCCCCTGGTCCATATTTCTGGCCCTGTATTGCGTTTCAGTTGTTTAGTCTGAGCATTAAGTGAGAAAGACCATAAGTTACAACTTGATGGTGTTTTCATCAAGTTAAGGGAAGAAGGACAGATTTTCACATTGAAGTTTTTTCCATTTGGGTATTTATTTTTGTATTTTTTTTCAAAGTTCATGTTGCACTGTTCAATGTTCAATATTAAAGTGCTTATCTTTAACAATAAATAGCCTAATAATAAACCAGTGTTTTGTTGCTTTTCATGTCTTCCAAGCCTATGATAATGTGAATTAACTCATTATGACAACAATTTGTTGACACAAAAGAAATGGCAATCACTTTTACCTACAAAGGACACACAGCTAAGTAGTTAGCTTCCTATTAGCAAATTTAATTTTACATTAATTTCCATATTGTGTAAAGGACCAAAAAAAAATGTCCTGCCCTTTTCTGACTTTGAGCCCCTGCCCCTCTATAATCATGTGCACGTCCCTGCTTGCCGTAGTTAGCTTTTACGGCCAATACCGAAGCACGCCTATGTGTTACAACACTAGAAAGAGTTCCCCAGTGTTCGCTCTTACAATAACAATGTCGCTACAGTTTGATTATTACACAGGTTACAGAACATAAATTAAGTATTGGTGACAGTTTTTGAATGGATTTTTAAAGTGATTTAGCGGTAGAATTGATTGCTCCCATTAGCTGCATTGCTAGCTACCTAGAACGAGCTGATTTTTACATGTTAGAATGCTTCTTGTCTCTCATAATGATGGTTAAAGATAGGCCAAATTTTAAAAAAGTGCAGTTACCCTTTGAATGTCCGGGGTAAGCAGAGTGTGTGGATGGTGGAACAGTTCAAGTTGGATGAGAAATGTGGGCTATGCAGAAGTTTGTATATTGCACATTCATAGTCAATAGGGAGAAATTCTGGAAACCCCGGGAGTTTTGGGAAAGGGAAAACCTGTTTTTTTCCTTTGAGATCTCGAAAGAGTAGTATGTGTGCATGGTTGAAAGGTCCCAATGGGGTAAAAACTAGTGCAACATTTTGAGAATTTTGGGCATTGTAGAACTATGAACACGTCAATTAATTTGAATGTGAATTTCTCGGAAAACCGAGAATTCAGGGAATTCCTGAAATTGTTTTAACTTGGTAAATGGTAGTTTGATTGTTCAAGGTGAGTGCAAGGTGTTGAAAGTGGAATGGTTGAGAAATGTGGGAAGTCTCCAATGGGAAAAATGTCACGGAAAACCGGGAATTCTGGGTAGTCTGGGATATTTTAGAAACATTTTTTTGGTGAGCACACGATTTCCAGTCAAGCCGAACGTTTTGATACTTGAACGGTTTAGATTGTATGACAACTTTGGGCTGTGAACTCCAGCAAATTTCACAATCCCTATGTAAGACGAACACACACTGTATGTTTTTGTTTTTTATGCATTGTAATTCGTAAAATATGGGAAATACAAGGTGGCTAACAATGCCGCATATGGGAGTACTCTATTACTTTGTCTATTACCGCAACTTGAGGGTTCCTGTTTTGCAGTGGCGGGCCGTGCGTTTCCCACCTAGGCCTTCATTTATGTCCAACTTCATCGATTATCTTTAAAAATACCATCATTTTATGTCACCACATGACCATTGCTGGAGAAATACTATACACAAACACATTTACGCCCTACTGAGCATTGTACAAACAGTTTTTTTTCTGACGCATTTAAAAATCAATAATCCCGCATCAGCAACTAAAACATATCTTATGTGGTACTGTCAAAATGTAAATTGCAAAAAACATTAAATGTGAAAAAATAAAGGAATAAAATATTTGAACTCACAATTTGTAATACCCATTGGACGCTGTATCAGCCAGTGGTACCCCTCGTCGATTCGAGTGGAAATGGCGGGCATTTCCCCATTTCATCGCCGACATCGTCTCACAAGATGTAGTTTCTCTTTAAATATCCTTCTTGAAAATGGCCTTGCAAATATATATCTGCCACCTAATCAATGTTTTGTTCTCCTTTTTTGTGGGTCAACGCTTCCTGCTAAGTTGCAACTTAGCAGGAATGACAAGTGAGTATCCAATCACAGTCTCGTTAACATCAGGCTACCTAGATAGGCTACTGTCAACAACTTGTGATCTGATTGGCTATCGCAACTGTCTATCAACTCTTTGTGTTCTAAAATTAATCCGCTAGGGGTGAGTATCCAATCACAGGACGCGTAAATGTCACATTCAACGGAAGTCCTTACTGACAACAACACGTGATCTGATTGGCTATCGCAACTGTCTATCACCTGTATGTGCCCATTCACTTAAAGTGCATAGACAAAAAGTGCATTGTTGATTCTGAAGGCCCCGGGCAGATTTCGTACAGCATGGCAACATAAGCTAGCTGAATTCTGATTGGATAAAAACTCTTACCTAAAAACAACAGTGCTGGAATGAGCGTAATATGACATGAAGAGAATATGAATACTTTTAGATATTTAGGGAAAGTAAATAAAAAAATACTTTTATCTTTAATTATGATCATGATTTTTGATTATGTTAGGCCCACCACTGCTGGTTTGATCCCCAACTTCCGCCATCCTAGTCACGTCCGTTGTGTGTTATACAAGTGTAAACCCTGTTACCATTTTACCAGCAATACTCCATTTACATCTTGTGACCTGAATATTTACCAAGTATCAGCGATATTAGGCCCTTTTCCACCAAAAGTTCAGGAATTTTTGGTTAATGGAACTATAGGTTCCTGTAGAAGTGTGTGGTTTGTGTTTCCACCGCATTTCACAGTTTAAGGTCGTTTATACAAATCAGGCTGATGATGTATGGAGGACTGGTTTAGTATATTTCTACACTGATACCATATAAATAAACGGACACTATTAGGTGACAGTTTTTTTTATTCAAAGTAAGTAAATGAAATACAAAGCAATAATATACAAAACGATATGATTTAAAAAATAAAGTGTTCACAAAGAATCAGGCTTTTGCCCACTGTCCAACAGTCAAAAAGTCGTCCTCTCAATAAATGAGGAATTCATGAGGGTCAGGCGATTCCTTTTGGTCCATTTCTGCTGTAAATAACAATGTATAATTAATAAATGTCAGTTTTTATCTCACGCCGACAACACAAACACATCGGCTTTAGCATTGGCTTGTTAGCATTAGCTTTCTGTTTACTGGGGTTGATGCTAATAACTACACAAATGGAGTGCCACTGACCACTTTTACATCATGTAATAAAGTAAATAGTCAATAATTAATGCCATTCCACTTGTGTACTGCCTCCTATATTTCACTTTTATCCAACAAAGTCATAGTAGTAAGCAGCTGGGGTCGTTGCTTCGAGTCCCGCTTCATAAGCCACTATAAATACGTTTAGAAGAGTCCGTCTACTTTTCTTAGTTTTGCATATCGAAATTAAGTTTGTAAAAATAATAAAAAACATTAAACTGCATAGATAGAGTTTAAAGACTTTGGCTGAGTAAAAACACTGCAAAATAGTTCCACTAATCAGCGTTCTTTAGCACAAGATTAATTTTAGGATATAAACCAGTAATGTTTACTAAACAGGGCTTGCATCAGAACAATACCAATGATGATATTAGTATATTAAATATTGGAATTTGCATATTAAAAATATAATATAGTAGAATTGTAAATTAAACACCTTTTAAAAACCATAGTAGTCCTTCATTTACAATTACTGTTGCCTTTATTGGACGACCTACAAATGCATCAAATACATACAGTCGTGGTCAAAAGTTTACATACACTTGTGAAGGACATAATGTCATGGCTGTCTTGAGTTTCCAATAATCACTACAACTCTTTTTTGTGATAGAGTAATTGGAGCACATACTTGTTTGCCACAAAAACATTCATGAAGTTTGGTTATTTTATGAATTTATTATGGGTCTACTGAAAATGTGACCAAATCTGCTGGGTCAAAACTATATACAAACAGCAATGTTAATATTTGGTTACATGTCCCTTGGCAAGTTTCACTGCAATAAGGCACTTTTGGTAGCCATCCACAAGCTTCTGGTTGAATTTTTGACCACTCCTCTTGACAAAATTGGTGCAGTTCAGCTAAATCTGTTGGTTTTCTGACATGGACTTGTTTCGTCAGCATTGTCCACATGTTTAAGTCAGGACTTTGGGACGGCCATTCTAAAACCTTAATTCTAGCTTAAATTTAGCCATTCCTTTACCACTTTTGACGTGTTTTTGGGGTCATTGTCCTGTTGGAACACCCAACTGCGCCCAAGACCCAACCTCCAGGCTGATGATTTTAGGTTGTCCTGAAAAATTTGGACGTAGTCCTCCTTTTTCATTGTCCCATTTACTCTCTGTAAAGCCCCAGTCCCATTGGCAGAAAAACAGACCCAGAGCATAATACTACCACCACCATGCTTGACGGTAGGGATGGTGTTCCTGGGATTAAAGGCCTCACCTTTTCTCCTCCAAACATATTACTGGGTATTGTGGTCAAACAGCTCAATTTTTGTTTCATCTGACATCACATGGACAAAGATAAGACCTTCGAGAGGAAAGTTCTGTCGTCAGATGAAACAAAAAATTAGCTGAACTGCACCAATTTTGTCAAGAGGAGTGGTCAAAAATTCAAGCAGAAGCTTGACAGAAGCTTGTGGATGGCTACCAAAAGCGCCTTATTGTAGTGAAACTTGCCAAGGGACATGTAACCAAATATTAACATTGCTGTTTTGGACCCAGCAGATTTGGTCACATTTTCAGTAGACCCATACTCAATTCATAAAAGAACCAAACTTCATTAATGTTTTTTGTGACCAACAAGTATGTGCTCCAATCACTCTATCACAAAAAAATAAGAGTTGTAGAAATGATTGGAAACTCAAGACAGCCATGACATTATGTTCTTTACAAGTGTATGTAAACTTTTGACCATGACTGTACATATTGTATACATTGTGGGAGCGCATGCAGTGCTTGAGACCCCATGAGGCTGATCAGCAGCTTTCCAGCCATGGTCATCTGATCTCACTGGTTGTCCCACTTTTGGTTTTCTTTTAAACAATATCAAACACAGTCAACGGGCGCAACACAAGTTTGTCATCCGCACAAATGCTTCAATGTTTTAAACTGATGATGATAAATAAATGGTATTTTATTTTTTCCGCAGGAAGTACAAGCTGGAGTACAAGACAAAGCACACCTGGACTACGGCCTGTGATAACACATCTCTAAAATCATGTGATCTTGCTGTGTGTCGTATGCATTATGTGGGTGTCTACATACTCCGTGTTCGTGCCAATGTAAATGGAAATTACTCCAACTGGGTACTGAAAACATTTTGTCCTGAGAAGCATGGTAAGCAATAGTAGAATATTATTTTTGATTATTGCAAAAGTTATGTAGCAGTGGCTCAGTTCTTAAGTTAAAAAGTTACTGGATGCCGGGGATTGAAGAGTGCAAGTTCGAATCATGCACCAAAACAAAATATAGACAATGGGTCTGGTTTATGGCGGGACACTGGTTTACTTCTTGAGCACTGTCATGGCACACAATCAGCCTCACCTCAAAAAACATAAAACTTGTTCTATTATATAATTCCTGCTTCAGTCCTCATAGAACAGAACATATTTAAACTGACCATGTTTGAATGCCGACAACCCGTCTAAGTCGATCAACTCGATTCGTGGTCCACTGTTTTTCTTACTAAAAACAGGCATGTGAAATTTTCACGAAGTTTTTAAACATTCATTTTCACTTCGAAATATCACTTCCGCGTTTTTTCAAATGAAATATCAATCAAATATGATGTAAACAACATTATTTAAATGTTGTTTCACTTCCTGTCAATGAGAAAGGACGCAAAAGAGAAAGGCTCCGCTCTTGCTACCGGAGTTTTTTGTTAAATCTGAAGATTTTGACCACTGATTTGCGATCACAGCCACAGGAGAGTACCCTGGCATCTTCAATCTGATTTTGGTCAGTTGAGAGGCACTGATACGCTGAAAGAAGGCGAGTTGGGAGAGCCGTTAGCCTCAAGCCAAAGGCGCCTTGCTGCAGTTCAAAGCGGTTGCCTAGCAACCAATAGCTACGGCGAGTTTACAGCTGTTTTAAAGTGATCCCGACGTTGCAGAGTGATATAAGTTGACAGGCTGACACCTCAAATTGATCTCTGAACGGCGCAAGATGCGAAATTGTTGGAAAAAACAAGTTAAAGTGCCGCAAGTCGCTAAAGAAGCAACTGCCGTTAAGACACAAGCAAGAGGCAGTGACGTCAGTGACTGCCGCGATGCGAAAAGGTAAAGGAAAGATTGAAATCCCGAAACCTTCGGGGTCAGCTGATACAGAACACAACTGGGAACAAGATTTGAGGTTGGACACAGGACATGATGGGAATCAAAAAGTGATCCTACAAAAACTTGAAGAAATGAAAGAAGAAATTAAAAAAGAAATGAAAGAAGAAATGAAAAATTAAAAAAGAAATGAAAGAAGAAATGAAAGAATCGAAAGAATATCTGAGAAAAGTAACAACAGAACACAAACAACATGTGAAAAGTCTGCAGGAAAATATAGAAAATCTGCAATCTCAGAACAACAGAAGAAATAATGAAGCCACTGAAATGGGCAAACGAATGAAGACCCTTCAAGAAGACAACAACATGTTGAGGAATATCATAGACGAAATGGATCAGGACAAACGAATGAATGATATCATCGTGACAGGGCACCGAATTAAACCAAGATCCTATGCGAAAGCTGTGAATAATGAAGGTGAACCTGATGAAATGGATATGATCTCAGCAGAACAGCAAGTGGTCAACTTTCTGCAATCAAAGGAAATTGAAATTGACATTAATACCATCGAAACATGCATCCCACTGAACGGAAGAAACAACAACGCCACTCCAGTCGTGCTCGTGAAACTCGTAAACAGAAAATCTAAAATGGCATTGCTGAGACAGGGAAAGAAGCTGAAGGGAACAAATGTGTACATGAATGAGCATCTCACAAAACGCAATGCTGGAATCGCCAAGAAAGCACGCGACTTGAGAAAGCAGGGAAAAATCCAGGGAACTTGGAGCACCAACTGTAAAATCTACATCAAGCTGAATGGAGGTCCAGAAGCAAGAGTAATTGTTGTCCATGACATCAAGGACCTGGACAATTTTTAAAGTTTACACAGCTACCACAACAATGATGATAATGGACTCTGACAGAAAACAAACACCCAAATTCAGCATCGACACTACTATGTTCCAAGGGACGACTAAACAAGAGGACCTACATTCAGGATTACATCCACCTACACTTATTGAGATTATTGAAACAACATCAAAGATTGTTGAACAAGAAAATATGGAACTAAAAAATTTCTGCTACAAAGATTACAAAAACCAGGATTTGGAAAATGATATAGATCCAGATACAAATTTTTTCTCCCACATCAGTAATAATTGTTTTTATCATACAGATGATCAATATAATAGCAACATTACATGCGATAACAAATGGTCAATTATTAATTTTAATAGCAGAAGCTTGTATGCAAACTACAACAACATTAAGAACTTTTTGGAACACATTAACGAACCATTCAAAGTGATTGCTGTCACAGAAACATGGATTGATGATAAAAAAAGGAATAGATTTTGATCTGGAAGGATATGAACTAAACTACATCAACAGAACCAACAAAAATGGAGGAGGAGTAGCTGTGTACGTGATGAAGAACCTGAACTACAAAGTGGTAAAAAACATGTCATTTGCTATAGATAATATCTTAGAATGTATAACCATTGAAATATGTCAGGAAAAAAGCAAAAACATTTTCATCAGTTGTATATATAAATCACCTAAATCAAGTATAGAAACATTTGAAGAATGGATCAAGGCTACTTACATGGATAATGGTCAAAGAATAATGTTCTTATGTGGTGACTTTAATATTGACTTATTGAACCCTAACAAGCAAAAGTATATTGATGACTTCATTGATACAATGTACAGCATCAGTTTATATCCAAAAATCACAAAGCCAAGCAGAATCACAGCACACTGTGCCACGCTTATTGATAATATTTTTACCAATGAGTTTGACAATAACTCTACAAGTGGTCTACTTATAACCGACGTTAGGGATCATCTGCCAGTTTTTACAATATATGATGGACACTACAAGAAGAACATGGAAGACAAAAGGACATTTCGAAGAATGTGCACAGAGAAGAGGATGACTGCTTTCAAAAGTGAGCTACAAAAGCAAGATTGGGACAATGTGTACAATGAAAAAGAGGTTCATGAAGCATGTGAACATTTCTTAAACAAGGTCATAATACTTTATGACAAACATTGTCCATGGATACAACTCAGTAACAAGCAGAGAAAGAATAATCAACCATGGATGACAAAAGGATTAAAAAATGCTTGTAAGAAGAAGAATACTCTATATAGAGAATTTATAGCACAAAGAATTATAGAGGCAGAAATTAAGTACAAAAAGTATAAAAACAAGTTAACAGATATACTACGATCATGTAGAAAAGAATATTACAGTGTATTGGACAGGAACAAAAATAATATGAGAGCAACATGGGGCATCCTCAATAGCATTATTAAAAATGGCACAAAGAGGGACTACCCTCAATACTTTTTAGACGGAAATAAAAAAAATGACAACATAAAGGAAGTAGTTGAAAGCTTCAATAATTATTTTGTAAATATTGGACCAAAATTGGAAGAAAGGATTCCAGACCCAGTTCCAATTGAGGAATATAATGATACCATAGAGCGAAATCCCAACTCCATGTTCCTCAGTAATGTGACACAGGAGGAAATAGTTACAATCGTGAAAAAATGTAAATCTAAGACTTCAACTGATTGTAATGGAATTGATATGGAAACGATAAAAAAGGTTATAGAAGAGATCTCAGGACCATTAATGTATATTAGTAATCTATCATTTCAAACAGGTACATTCCCAAACAAAATGAAAATAGCTAAAGTTGCACCAATTTATAAGACTGGAGATAAACATCAATTTACAAATTATTGACTTGTTTCTTTACTTCCACAATTTTCTAAAATCATTGAAAAACTGTTTAATAACAGATTAGAGAGTTTCATAAATAAAAATAGAATACTCGGAGAGAACTAATATGGATACAGAGCTAATGTCTCAACTTCAATGGCTTTAATTGAAATAACAGAGGAAATTACCAATGCAATAGACAGTAAAAAATGTGCAGCGGCAGTTTTTATGGATCTAACTAAAGCATTTGACACAATTAATCACAATATTTTAATCAAAAAACTAGAACGATATGGCATCAGAGGGTTAGTCTTAAACTGGATAAGAAGTTATCTAACGAACAGGAAACAATACGTGAAGCTAGGCGAACACATGTCTACAACGCTAAATATATCCTGTGGTGTACCTCAGGGATCAATATTAGGACCTAAATTATTCAATCTCTATATAAATGACATTTGTAAAGTTACAAAAGATTTAAAGTTAGTATTATTTGCGGATGATACAACAGCGTTTTGTTCAGGAGAGAACACACAGGAGATAATACAAATAATAACAGAAGAAATTAACAAATTAAAAAGATGGTTTGACAAAAATAGATTATCGTTGAATCTCAGCAAAACTAAAATAATGCTATTTGGTAACAGTAGTAGAGAAAGTCAAACACAAATACAAATAGACGGAAAAGAAATTGAAAAAGTAAATGAAACCAAATTTCTAGGTATAATGATTGATGATAAATTGAACTGGAAATCTCACGTAAAAAATATACAACATAAAGTAGCAAGAAACACGTCAATAATGAATAAAGCAAAACATGTTCTAGACAAAAAATCACTTCATATTCTCTACTGCTCACTAGTGTTACCATATCTGAGCTACTGTGTAGAAATATGGGGAAATAATTACAAAAGTACACTTCATTCATTAACGGTGTTACAAAAAAGATCAGTTAGAATAAAACATAATGTTGGATATAGAGAACATACAAATCCTTTATTTATTGAATCAAAGATACTGAAATTCCACGACATAGTGAATTTGCAAACAGCTAAAATTATGCACAAAGCAAACAATAACCTGCTACCCAAGAATATACAACAATTCTTCTCAACAAAAGAGGAGAAATATAATCTTAGAGAAAATTTTAATTTAAAACATTTGTACGCACGTACAACACTTAAGACCTTCAGTATATCAATACGTGGAATTAAATAATGGAATGGATTAAGCAAAGCAATCAAACAATGTACTAATATGATCCACTTCAAGAAACTCTTCAAACTTAAAGTGTTTACAAAGTACAAAGAAGAAGAACCATGACAAACATTCTCAATTTATTTCATCCATCCATTCATTCATTCTTAAAGTAATCTTACTTATCTCATCACATGAAATATGACTTACTTCACCAATTATTATTATTAAATTATTACTATTATTTATTTATTTATTTTTATTGTGATTACCTATGGAGTTATTGTGAATAAATTGAGAACAGGAAGTGAATAAAAAAGTTTCAGCAACTGTTATGTAAAGAAAAGGGGTAGGATTAAATAAGCTCTGCTTCTTCCTACTCCTTTTCGAACATGTTGAAAAGAGAAACTGGAAATTGTGATGTATCATGTTGTATGCTTGCATGTTCGAAATAAACTCTAACTCTAACTCTAACTCTAAATGCTCGCCTCAGTTGCAGGTACTCGCTGTTCCTCTTGCCTAAAGGCCGCACTGAAACGGTCAGGGGCACCGAAACAAGCTTACCGTACTTGTTATTTAACCATCTAGCTAGCTTACTTGTTATCGCCTCCATTCGCTCTCCAAGACACGTGTCCACTTTGCTGCTAATCATATTTGGATGGTTACATTTCGAACACTGTTAGTTCCGAACCAGTTGTAGTTATAGAGTATTTATTAGTAGCCAGTGAGAAGGTATATTTTTGACGTGACAGATTGTAAACAGAAGTCACAAGACCGGAAGTAATTTACCCGAGAGGGTGGGCCTCCATAATAGAATTGCCAAATGGGAAACTATTTTTTTAGCTCTTTGCATGCATGGTATAGACTTTTACAGGACATTTGCAGGGGTAATTATCTGCTTAAAAACCCTAAACATTCTGTGTCATGTAAGTGTTAAAAAGAAAGCCAAAAAAGGTTGGTCGATGGGAATAAATCTAAAAGTAATATTGAATGTAGAAATGCACCCAATTGCAGGAAATGTAGTTTGGTTTTTCAAAATGTTCTTTTGTGGTTTGCGTGGCAGCACTTGTGCTGATAGAAATGTTCCTAATTTTTTCTGAATGTTCTTCTTTTTTTCTAAAAGGGTGCTCACATTACTGTATAAAGGACCCACTTAAGCCAATGTCGACAGCCAATGGGTCATTTCTAGGCGTGTCTTAGAATAGTCTACAATGTTTAAAATGTAAATGCATAAAATTGCCAAAATGATGAGTGAGAGAAGCCATGTTAATTTTGGACGGTCAATCAACATATTCTTATCTACAGTTTTCACACATTAGAACAGTATGCAACAATCTACTTTAAAAAATATTTGGGTTTATGTTTAAGCCCATGTTTGCCTACACCGTGTTTGGCCGATTGTCATACCTTTGTCGTTGTTCACCCGTTTCAAACTAAGTCGACAGACCTCGTACTGCTGTCACTGAGGAAGTCCTTTCAGTCATTTTACACTGTCTCCATTAAAACATTTAGACATTAAAACTACATTAAAACATGCAGATACTGTATTGCGGGGGTATTCAACGTTTTCCAGGCCAAGGGACTGGTCCTAATGGTACCTTGTTATTGAGCATGAATATAGAAATATTATTAATTAGTTATTTGTTTTTATTTCAAACCAAGGTGAGTTGGATTACAATGCTACTGCAATTTCTAAACTACATTAGAGTGTGTTAAATTGATTGTATTTATTTAAATTTGTTTTTATTGAGTTTTCATAAAACTATGGTGAGAACAAACAAAACAAGGCAGTTGAAACTGACACAGTATGCACAGTTGCATGGAGCCATACATGGATCCCAGCTCCAGTGTGCACCGTATATAATTTACATACAAACATGATTTATAGACAGTTTTTCCCCCCTTGGTTACATTTAAGTTGTCAACCCATGTACAGAATACATCCAAAAAATAAATAAAAAATAAAAATACAAAAAGTAAAGGAAGGGAAGGAAGGGAAGAGAAAGGGGGCAGGAGTGACTAGAGATGTGGAAAGCTACTGATCTAAGGTGGTTGCATCAAATTCACTTGTAAATTATTCTAAAAAGTCACACCAATTTTTAAAAAACTTTTTAACGGAGCCCTGAATTGTTCATCTGATTTTTTTCTGGTTTAAGGAAAGCCATCACCTCACAAACCCACAGTGAATGGGATGGAGGTTTGGTCGATCCCCAGCAAAAAATGATAAGTCAGAGAGTTAGTAAGGTTGAGAACGCTGTGACGTCTTAGTGGTGTTTTGATAGCCTGCTGTTGCTAGGGGTAACCCCAAATATTGCGATAACTGGATCTGGCTTGATACTTTATTTACAAATGTGTATTGAAAATATCTGACCAGAATGTGTGTAATTTTGAACATGCCTAAAACCAGTGTCCCGCAGGGGCCTGGTGGCATCTGATGTAGTTTGGATCTAAGTCGGGGTATATCTGAGTTAGTATGACTGTGCAAAAGTGCAGGCGGTTGAGTATCTTAAATTGAACCAATCCGTGTCTAATACAAATTGAGGATGTACTGTATGTACCCTTTTGATAGCTCTTTGCCAGATTTCCTCAGAAAGCTCCATGCTCAAGTCTTCCCCCACCGTTCTTTTGGATGATGGAGAGAATTACCTTGCAAGTCCTGTAAATACTCCGAATCAATATTGTTGGCCCTAATCGACGCCTGTGGCATTGAGTACGGACTTTGAATCCAAGAAATAAAAGTTGTGCCAAATCCAAATTTGTTTAATGAGGCAGCACGATGTCACAGGGGTTAGTGCATGTGCCTCACAATACGAAGGTCCTGAGTAGTCCTGAGTTCAATCCCGGGCTCGGGATCTTTCTGTGTGGAGTTTGCATGTTCTCCCTGTGACTGTGTGGGTTCCCCTCTGGGCACTCCAGCTTCCTCCCACTGCCAAAAACATGCACCTGGGGATAGGTTGATTGGCAACACTAAATTGGCCCTAATGTGTGAATGTGAGTGTGAATGTTGTCTGTCAATCTGTGTTGGCCCTGCGATGAGGTGGCGACTTGTCCAGGGTGTACCCCGCCTTCCGCCCGAATGCAGCTGAGATAGGCTCCAGCACCCCCCGCGACCCCAAAAGGGACAAGCGGTAGAAAATGGATGGATGGATGGATGGATTTAAAAATGTGTCCATATTCGATTCTTTCAAAAGCTTTGTGTGCGTCCAATGAAATTACAATTTCTGGAAGTTGGGTCGAGTGTTCAGAGTATACAATATTAAAGAGGCAGCGCAGGTTGTGATACCACAGCCTACCCTTTATGAAACTTGTTTGGTCAGGGTGCACAATAGTTGGTAAAACAGATTCTAATTTTAGGGCAAAGATTTTTGTAAGTATTTTGTTGTCACATGTGAGTAAGCTGATTAGTCAATAAGATACGCACAATTTTTTTTTGGTGGAACAGAAATTGAGGCTTTGGTCATAGATGCAGCTGAGATAGGCTCCAGCTCCCCCCGTGACCCTGAAAGGGATAAGCGGTAGAAAATGGATGGATGGATGGTTCATAGATGCAGGGAGCTTTTTTTGTTCAAACAATTATTTGGAGACGGAGCAAAGGAATGGTGTCAATTTACTGGCAATAGTCTTATGAAATACAATAGGGTAACCATTTGGGCCTGGTGCTTTTCTATTTTTCATTAGTTTAACTGCTTGGCCAATTTCAGTTTCAGATATTGGCTTTTCTAGGCTGGATTTATGTTTGTCGGTTAGGGTGGGCAGGTCCAGATTCTCTACAAAATGGTTTGCATGACCACTCTCTGAGCTTTATAGGGAGGAGTAAAAAATGTCAACTGATCATTTGTCTTTTGGGTGTGATTTGATGGTGCCATCAGTGGCTTTTATTTCTGTGATATAGGTGGCAGCCGAACATTTGGGTAGGTGATGAGAAAGCAGCCTACTCGCACGTTCTCCATGTTTGTAGTGGCTTTGTCTTGATTTTAAAATGTTTTCTTCAGCCTGTTTAGAAGCAAGACGATCAAATTCTGTCTGCAGTGCAATCCTCTTCCTGCGGAGGTCTGTCGATGAAGAGTCAGAGTTGTTGATCAACGTCGTGAATAAGCGTGGTTAATTCTGTGAAGCGTTTTGACCTGCTCTTGTTCAGTCGAGATGTGTATTCTATCATCTGACCCTTCAAGTATACTTTAAGTGTTCCCCATAAGGTAAATATGTTGCTATCTGGTTAATTTCAAGGAAAAAGTCAATCTGAAACAAAATAAAGTCCACAAAGTCCTTTTCTGCTAAGAGTGTAGAATTGAGACGCCAGTTGCGCCTTGTGGCTACATTGTTCTGGAGCCAAAGCTCCATGATGACTGGTGAGTGGTCGAGATGACTATACTATCATAATTGCACATTTTAACAAATGGAAGGATTTTTGTGTCTACAAGGGAAAAAAGAAATCCTTGAATATATCTATGCTGTTAAAAAAAAGAAAGAAAACTCCTTCAGTATTAGATCTTTACATCTCCATAGATCTACCACCCCATTTGACTGGCAAAAAGTCTTAATAATATGAGCAGATTTGGAGAGAGAGCCTGCTGAGATTTTAGAACGGTCGAGAGATGGTCTACTTATCCTGTCTGGAAAGGCCATGGGAAGGTGGACTGACTGATGTCCAGAAAGATTCACTCGGCATCTGTTGCTCTGAAGAGAAGGGTGGGGTGGGAGAAAGAGGAAAAAGACAAAGAACACAATGAGAGAGAAAAAAAATTACGTCCATTAATTACTAAACACGAACGGATTACTGGGTGAAAATGATGTAACATATATGCCACACCTACACGTGTCGCTGTAGACACAGACCGAGAATAAAGACAGCATGCGCATAAAGTCTGTCGACATTCTGCTTGACACCAAGGTGGATTTAAAAGAATCTGATGTGTGGGATTTTTGCTTGCGTCTCTGCTGCTCGTCTAGTTGATAGAGGACAACCAGTTGTTGAAGCACAAACTTCACTCTGTTGTCACTGTTGTTCTCAAAAAATAGAAGTTTGCTTACACATTTTACTGCCAGTACATTTCGCAGTTGCTTGTATAGGCTTTGTTTTTGCCAGTTTACATATGTGTAATAATGGAGGTCCCTAGTTCTTAGATTTCCTTTGTCTCCTGTCTTCTAGCGACAATTGGTCCGCCATCCAATGTGCGCCTGGCTCCTCATGGAAGTAACCTCTCGGTTTACATCTCTGATCCACTGAACAGTTCAAATTGCTCCATGACAGAAGAATTTTCCAAGTTGTCCTACAACATCTTGTACTGGGAACGTAATGAAGACATGCAGGTAAGATTTCCCAATTATTCTTGTCATAAATAGTACATGTTCTGACAACCACACAACTCCATCGACAATTTCTTGTGGGTTTATTGACATCAACCGTTTCGGTAAATATTAATTGAACTCCAAATTAAGGATGTTGCAATCAAAGTTTTACGCTGCCGATTCTGATACCCATCATACATACGCGAGTGAGATCAGCCGATACCAATCAAATGTGTTAACCATACATTTTTTTATATATTTATGGAGAGTAACAAAATCAACACAGTATTTAAACTAGGACTTTATTCTCTTTTTTAAATACAAATGGTTGAGAAAAACAAAGTCAATAGTACACAATAATTAAACAAAAGCAAAAATTACCGGTACTACTGTAACTTCTACTCATTTAAACCCTTTGGTTTTTGCCCTCAAAGTCCTCCTGTGTCCAGGGAATTATTTCCTGAGTTTATAAACATTAACAAAAACAACAGAAAAAGATTTTGAGAAAATTAAAATATTGATTTGATCCCTCAAGTAACCCTTATATACTGATATGGCCGGTAATATCGACACCACCAATTGGCGGACGATTCTTCCTCTTACGTGTCGCGTACTGACTGCGACATTGCGGGCACACCAACAGTTGTTGTATATTATCCTCTCTTGAGAACTCTAATTCATTTACTCTATAATGACCTGTTAATAACTGCTTACTTTCTACTGTAAATTGGTTCCATCTACACTTCTTGAAGTTTATTAGGCACTTAATTATTTCTCTGTGTTGTTTAAAGCCAGGTTAGCATAGTTATTAGCATACCTGTTCCTGGGTTGCTCTTAGTGTTTAAAATGTTTAGCCTAGTCCTCCAGTGACAATATACTTGATAATGATATTTAAGACACTATGAAATGTAGTCTATTTTCCGTAATGGGGTGATTATTTTTATTTTAGGGAAGTGGCTCCACACTGTATATGGAGACACATAATTAGCTGCCAGCTGCTCGGTAATAAAAAGCATTAATCGTAATTGACGATCACAAAATTTTTCACGACAATACTTGGCCGATTGAGCTGCACATCTCCACTCCAAAAATAACTTTTGACGTTTCACTTTTGTATGAATGAATAAAAAATCATCTAGACAACCACACAGCTTACAAAAGATGGTCTTATAACACAGTGGTTCTCAAACATGGGTACGCGTACCCCTGGGGGTACTTGAAGGTATGCCTTGAGATTTTTTTTAAATATTCTAAAAATAGCAACAATTCAAAAATCCTTTATAAATATATTTATTGAATAATACTTCAACAAAATATGAATGTAAGTTCATAAACTGAACATCAAATCAAGTAGGCTATTCCATTCATTACCATAAACCAGACTTTCCCCCATGCCATGATGGTTTGACCCTTACTAAAATGTCTGTCGAAAAGAACTGTGAAAAGAAATGCAACAATGCAATATTCAGTGTTGACAGCTAGATTTTTTGTGGACATGTTCCATAAATATTGATGTTAAAGATTATTTTTTTTGTGAAGAAATGTTTAGAATTAAGTTCATGAATCCAGATGGATCTCTATTACAATCCCCAGAGAGGGCACTTTAAGTTGATGATTACTTCTATGTGTAGAAATCTTTATTTATAATTGAATCACTTGTTTATTTTTCAACAAGTTTTTAGTTATTTTTATATCTTTTTTTCCACCACTACAAATGAGCAATATTTTGCACTGTTATACAATTTAATAAATCAGAAACTGATGACATAGTGCTGTATTTTACTTCTTTATCTCTTTTTTTCAACCAAAAATGCTTTGCTCTGATTAGGGGGTACTTAAATAAATAAATAAATAAATACTTGAATTTAAAAAATGTTCGCAGGGGGTACATCACTGAAAAAAGGTTGAGAACCACTGTTATAACAGAACCACGTAGACTCTGAAACTGATGGCAGGTAACAAAAACGGAGAGTTAAGCAGTGTGAGATTACAAATTTAAAGGGAAGCCGAGTGTAGGGCATTTGCTCTAGTAAATGTTAGGAATGTATGTTTTGAGTAACTGAATATACAGTAGCTGTGTATTTTCACATATTGTACATTTGGCATACCCTTTTCACGCTTTGTGTCCAGGATGAAAACAAAAGTTTGCTGGTTTATAAAAGTGATCTCATACATATGCTTTATACTGGTAAATAACAACTTCCACCTTTCTTTCAGGTATTAGAACCCAAGATTTTGAAGAGCGATGAGTCTGAAATGACTCTGACAAACCTTAAATCTTGGACATTCTACTGTGTAAAGGTCCAGTCACGTTTCGACCTCTACAATAAGAGCAGTACATTCACCTTATCCAAGTGCATTCAGACTGAAGGTAAAACATTTTAAGTACCTTTTAGTACATTTTAAGACACAATTCTCACATCTTGTTTTATTGAGGATGACTTTTCAAAACTGAAACTACATTTTGTTAACACCTTGGTATTGTCGTTGAACCGACTGTGTGCACAGACAATGGCCAAATGATTTCGAAATGTGAACTTATAGGGCAGGGGATGGTCAAAATACAGTCTGCTGACCCGTAAGATATCTCATAGGTATTATCCTTGTAGAATTTACAATAATGTCAAATTCCAAGAGTTATTTAAAGTGAGTAAGGTTAGCTATTCACTGTGTTCATCATGTGATTGTAGTCTACACGTCTATTTATATGTAACAATCCAAACAACCTTTCTCACCTAAAGTGCGACTAACAAAAACCAACACATCAACTCAACACACATATGCCACACAAAGTAACATACCCACTGAACCTTGTGGACATTATAAAATGTCGAAGCACCGTAGACATGTTATAATTACACCTATCCTATTCCACTACAAAACATAATGGGTAATATGCAAAACACTCTGTTGCCACACTTTGCCGTGTTTAGCGCATTTGAGCTTTTTGATGTTTCTGATGGACTGCAAAACATTGAGGTGTCAAAAAAGTAAACAAGATAGGAGTCGGACTTTCACATACTCTTAATATTCAATGTTTTATCGTTGTTAATTCTTATTGCAATATCTTCACAGTCTGATGGGGTCGTTGTAAATATACTTAAGTTATGTGTTGTTGTCCAGGCTGTTAGCCACAGCTTGCTTCAATTAATGCTTTATCAAACTGAAGTCCATAATCTGTCGCGTAGGTCTGGAATTGTCACCCATTTCTCTCCCAAAACGCTACACAATTGAATGTTTCACATTTTAATGTAAACACCCACTCTCTATAAAAATGCTCCTTATTTACCCACCATAACAACCAGATTTTTATCACAGAAATGAGCGAACTGCTCT
Source organism: Entelurus aequoreus (assembly GCF_033978785.1). Taxonomy (NCBI): domain Eukaryota; kingdom Metazoa; phylum Chordata; class Actinopteri; order Syngnathiformes; family Syngnathidae; genus Entelurus; species Entelurus aequoreus. The sequence goes on from NC_084743.1 coordinate 30,775,269, forward strand.
CATCATTATGTGCATCATCACCTAGTATACTGATACTTGGAGACCTAAACATCCATGTGGACACACCCTCAAATCCCTCTGCTGCTGAATTTTTGGAGCTCCTGGACTGCTCCAATCTCAGACATGTCGAGGTCCCCATTCACAAGAAGGGCAATACCCCCGACCTAATGATCACTGACTCTGTCCCCATCTCCCACCCCCACGTTTATGACCTGGATTTAGGGTTGTACGGTATACCTGTACTAATAAAGTACCGCGATACTAATTGATTGAAATCAGTACTATAATGCCTTTGGAAAGTACCGTTTTCGTTCTTTCATCTGCGACGGTGACTACAGAGCCGAGGCGCATGATGTTGAGTGGGAAAAAACTCACTTACAAAGTGTATACAAGCAATAACATCTTGGAGAGGAAGTATTGCAAAAAACGACATATCTACTGGTTAATAGAGAGGGTGGGTGAAGCGCAATATCGAGGTATTTGGGCTTCAAAACTAACGATAAAGGTAACGCTATAAATAAGGATATAGAACCTTTATTTAACCAGATAAGAAAACCCATTGAGATCAAGATCTCTTTCACAAGGGTGACCTGGCCAAGAGGTCAACAGCACATGTCACAGAGCAGTTTAAAAATAATACATTAAGACATACATTTTAAAATACATAAGAGAACTGTAAAACAACAGAGATTTACATCTTTAAAAACACAGGCACTGTGCAAACGTCTCTCGCTGTTTGTCCCTCAGGACAGAACGGAAGGCTCCAAATGGAAGTAGTTCTGTAAGTTTCAGGAAGCGCCTCGTTTCAAGTGTTGCTTTTAAACACGCCTTGCCAAATGTGGCGATTAGTATTACCACATTTGCTTCAAACATAAGTTAACATTTAAATAATAAGCATTCAAATCTGCCCAATGAATTACAAAGAGTGACAGGTAATAATGTAGTTGTTTCACCTGCTGTTCTGCTCCGGTGCAAACTGTAATCAAGGAGCATAGCGCAGACGTCTTGTTGCTTTATTATTAGTTTTGCAGGACACAACCGGACCCGTTTATTTTTTTTACTGCGCAGTGCATGCGCTACCGCTCTCTCTCTCTGCTCGCCCACTCACTCACTGACGTCACTCAGATGCAAATATTAGCATAGTTAAGACCACCCATCTAACGTCAACTAGTGCAAGTAAAATGACTGAGTTTGGTAACAAACTGCTACGACTTGTGTTTTATCTTTAACAAATGTGTGTTTTACCTGCTACATTGCTTATCTGGGTACATTTATCCATATTTTTGTTTTAGTACTTACCGTATTTTTCGGAGTATAAGTCGCACCGGCCGAAAATGCATAATAAAGAAGGAAAAAAACATATATAAGTCGCATTTTGGGGGGAAATTTATTTGATAAAACCCAACACCAAGAATAGACATTTGAAAGGCAATTTAAAATAAATAAAGAATAGTGAACAGGCTGAATAAGTGTACGTTATATGACGCATAAATAACCAACTGAGAACGTGCCTGGTATGTTAACGTAACATATTATGGTAAGAGTCATTCAAATAACTGTAACATATAGAACATGCTATACATTTACCAAACAATCTGTCACTCCTAATCGCTAAATCCGATGAAATCTTATACGTCTAGTCTCATACGTGAATGAGCTAAAAAATATTATTTGATATTTTACGGTAATGTGTTAATAATTTCACACACAAGTCGCTCCTGAGTGTAAGTCGCACCAAACTATGAAAAAAACTGCGACTTATAGTCCGAAAAATACGGTACTAATAATTTTATTTTTCTTAATGCACAGACCAGGATTGGCAACCATTAATTCATAAATAATTTAATATTATGTTAATAAAGCTTTTTTATTATATTCTAATCTAATTCTTGATTATGGAAAATTGTAAATTGTTCTTTGAGTCCAACAAGAAAAACACAATGTGTTTAATGCCCTTTAATTTATATCTTAACCTTGTAAAATTGTTCTTTGAGTGCAATAGGAAACATATGTTTATTGCATTGTAAGATTTTCTGTTAAAATAAAGCCAGAATTTACATTTTTGCGTAGTTCCCTTTATTTGGAAAAGTATCGATATATATTTTGGTACCGGTACCAAATTATTGGTATTGGGACAACCCTACCTGGATGTCTCTGACCATAAAATAATTTCAATGGATCTCCCCACTCACTGAACATACTCCAAACCACGTTGCTGTATCTATTTCAGGAATTTAAAAGACATTAATCCCACCGACTTAAACTTGGACATTAACAACCTGTCTACTGTTTCCCACTTGTCCTCAGTCAGTGAGTCTGTTAAATATTATAATAATGGTCTCCAGAACATTGTTGAGATACATGCTCCTGTCAGATCGCGTGTGGTCAGCTTCAAAACGTCTGCCCCGTGGTTCACGAGTGATCTCCGGCAGATGAAATCGGCTGAGCAAGCTATTGAGCAAAGACAATTTACAACGGGCATAAATGTCCACAAAATTGCCTATAGAGAACACTGAAACAGCTACAGCAGAGCACTTATGGGCGGTATAGCTCGGTTGGTAGAGCGGCCGTGCCAGCAACTTGAGGGTTGCAGGTTCGATCCCCGCTTCCGCCATCCTAGTCACTGCCGTTGTGTCCTTGGGCAAGACACTTTACCCACCTGCTCCCAGTTCCAACCACACTGGTTTAAATGTAACTTAGATATTGGGTTTCACAATGTAAAGCGCTTTGAGTCACTTGAGAAAAAGCGCTATATAAATGTAATTCACTTCACTAATTCACTTGCCACTGCCAGATCACAATATTATTCTAACATGATCAGCAATAATCCTGGCAACTTTTCTTTATAATCAATCATCTGCTTCACCTCGAGGGTAAACATCCGTTCTACCCCTGGACTCACCAAACCAAAGCCAGTCATCTTTCTAAGCTTTGCTTTACCACAGCGAGACAGATTGAGGACATCATCTGGAAGATGAATCCCTTAACATGCCCCCTGGATCCTCTCCCCACCCCCCTGATAAAAACTATGCCTCCGACATTAGCCCCCTCATCACCAAAATAATAAATCACTCTCTCCACAGCAGACGAGTCCCACATACACCGAAAACGGAAATAATCTCTGTCTGGACTGGAGTCTGCAGTGCCTCCGACTGGAAGTCTCTGCAGAGGACAGTGGAAAAGATCATCAGGACTCCTAATCCTCCTATCCAGGAGATCACAAAAAGCAGCTGCCTGACCAGGGCTCAGAAAATATGCAGAGACTCCTCCCACCCCCACCAAGGACTGTTTTCACTTCTGGACTCTAGAAAGAGTTTCCACAACCTCCGTAGCAGAACCCCCAGGTTCTGTAACAGCTTCTTCCCTCAGGCCATAAGACTCTTGAACGCATCATAATAATCCCCTCAATTCCCCCCAAAAATGGATTAACTCGCTGGAATATAAATACAATATAACATACATCCATAAACGTGGATGCATATGCAAAAGTGTAATATATTTATCTGTACAGTAATTATTTTATATCTGCACCTTATTGCTATTTTATCCTGCACTATCATGAGCTAATGCAATTACATTTCGTTCTTATCTGTACTGTAAAGTTAAAATTTAAATGACAATAAAAAGGAAGTCTAGTCTATAATCAAACCTCATCTAAAGAAACCCTCCCTCGATCACGAAGTTACGGCTGACTACTGTCCTATCTCTAACCTTCCGTTCCTCTTAAAGGTCCTGGAAAAAGGTGTCTCATTTCAGCTTCAGGACTACCTCAAAAATGCAGATATGTTGGAAACGTTTTAATCTGGTTTACGGGCCTCTCATAGTACAGAAACAGCCGGGGTCAAAGTCACCAGTGACCTCCTGATGGCTACTGACTGGGGCTCTTCATCACTTCTCATCCTCCTGGACCTTCTAGCCGCTTTTGACACATCCATCCATCCACTTTGACACAATTGACCATAATATTCTTCTCCATCGTCAACAGCATATTGTTGGATTTTCTGGCACAGCTCTGGATTGGCTTGAGTCCTAACTTACAGATAGGGCTGAGTATGTGGCCCTTGGGGACACTAAATCACAGCCCTACACCATTACCACACAAGGGTCCGTCCTTGGTCCGACCATCTTTAATATCTACATTCTCCCCCTGGGTCACGTCATCAGAAAGCATGAAGTCTCGTTCAACTGCTTCGCTGATGATACTCAGCTCCATCTGAGATTGTACCCAGCTCCACTACGCCACCATCAGAGCTCAACTCCTGTCTGGAGGAGATAGAGGTGTGGATGTCAAACAACTTTCTCCAACTAAACAGCATCAAAACAGAAGCCATCCAAATTGGCACCCCTCATCCACTTCACTTCTCCCCTTTAAACTGCATCACTTTTTCTGGCCACTCCATTAACCTTCTCCTCCTCTGTTACAAATCTGGGAGTCAAATTTGAACCCCATCTGTCATTTCATACCCATGTCCATCATCTCTGCAAAATTGCATTTCTTCACCTCAGGAATATTGCTAAACTCCGCCCCTCCCTTTCCTTCAGTGGTGCTGAAAAGTTGGTCCAAGCCTTTTGTCTCCACCAGGCTTGATTACTGAAATGCACTCCTCACCGGGATCTCCCATGGGAGCCTTCAAAAACTCCAACACATCCAAAACAGTGCTGCCAGGATCCTGATGAGGGTTTGCAAGTATGAACACATTACCGCTATTTTCCGGACACTCCACTGGCTTCCCATCCACCACTGCATGGAAAACGCCTGTTGACCCACCAATATATTCATGGACACACCCCCCATTATCTCAAAGAACTCCTCACACAGCAATCTACATCAAGAAACCTTTGATCCACAAATACACACCACAAAATGGGAGAATGGGAGATCAAACGTTTTCAGTGGCTACTCCACGGCTCTGGAATGCTCTTCCAGACAACCTGAGAGCACGACAGTCTGTGGAAATATAAAAAAAACAAACTGATAAATAGGGCAATTAGTTTATATCGTATTCTTAGTGTATGTTTTTTGTTGTGCTTTTAACTTGCCATTGGAGCACTTTTAGATATTTTTTTTAGAATGTAAAGTGTTTTATACATAACATTAGTTATTGTTATTATTATTATTATTATTATTATTAATTTTGTGGTTTATCATTTTACACAGGCACTATCCCATTGGGGAAGAGGATTGTGTACTTCCTGGGCTCTTTTTCCCTGTTTTTTCTGGTGGTTCTGCTCCTCTTGTATGTTTCATTGAAGTGCTACTGGACAGTCAAGGAAACTTTCTACCCCATGATCCACCTTCCACCATTCTTTCAAAAGGTATGCGACACAATGCAAAAAGGAAGTGATTCCAAAACAAAAAATAAAAATGTCTACTGTTTTTTTGTTTCTTCTATGAATATCACAATCCCATATATTTGTTTTTCTATCTTTTTGTGAGTCCCACTCCCAAGATAAACCTAAATGTTGTAGTTATTTATTAAAGTAGTCTCAAAAGTGGATTTTTTTCATGTTTAGCTTTACACAGCAAGATTTATCCCCCTAAAATAATACAATGTAGTATCATACTGTACTTCTTTGTGGAAACTGGGCTTGACAAGATTGAAGTTGAAGCTTTGAGACTGCGCAATAGAGGGGTTAGGGGTTAAAAAGAAGAAAGACTTGAGCACTACTGAAGAAAAGTATATTTTAGGACATCATACATGCACAAACAAAACAGCAAATAAAAATTGGCAGATTGTGTATGATATTGGAGTATGTGGGATGGTTTAATGGACAGCCCAAAAGAGGTGGTAATTACATGTTAAATATAGACAAAAATACTACTGAGATAATTGTGTGAAAAATGTGATAACTACTAAACTGACAGAACCATCAATTCTCAAGAAGATCCACAGAAAGTCAGCTAAGTCCAGATTTTAATGTTAGAGAAGCCAACACAGTCTTGCTTTTTGAAGAGGAAACCAGAAACTGAGTACAGAATTTCCTGAAGAAGATAAAGTAAGTTAGTTATATAATCAAAACATGGAACCTCAGGACAATGCTTGTTATACAGAGTAATATAATGTTTAAGAAAATAATCATAGGCAGTGTTTATATCATTTGTGTACACTTCTTTCCACTCTTGTTTTACTAGGTATATCCTGAACTTGTTAATATGATTGACACTTCTTTACCTCTTAAATATTTGATGGTATGTTCTTTTAGGCAATTGATAGTCACATATTGCAAATATAGGCAGATGATCACTTGTGTCATTTATCACTAACCCAGTGGTAATGTGAATCCCTAAAACATTTGTAAAAATATTGTCTATTAAGGTTGCACTAGTTGTGGTTATTCTGCTAGGCTTTGTAATTAATGGGTACAGCCCTTTTTCATATAATATCTATAAAAAATCTGAGGTTTGTTTATGTGAATCTACCTTTAGAAGATCAATATTATAATCTCCACAAATTACGGGAGTTCTTTTTTTATTTCGACCGTTAATCATACACTTTTGATCCTGGTTTTCTATATACACATGCAACAACAATGTTTCTGTTTTGTTCTAATTACATCTCAACAGCTACACACTCCATTAAATCATTTATGGCCATTGTCACACATTTAACTGGTCTGCATTTTAGTTCATTATGTATATAGAGGGCCACCGCCCCTCCAGTTTTATTGGCTCTGCTAGTGACATACAGATCATAGCCCTTAAATTTCAGATCAACCTCCCTGCCTTTATCCATGTTTCAGATAAAGCAATTATCTTAAATCTACCTTTAAGTGACTCCAAAACATTTTTGATTTTAGAAAAGTGTTTTGGTAGACTTCTACAATTAAAATTAATCAAAGAAAATGTATTTTCTATGCTTACATCATCAAGTTGTTCCTCAGTATAATACTGGCAAGAATCCTTGATATGCTTAAATATATGAGTCTCTGGATCCAGTTCATTCTCAAAATCAAATGTGCCTCTGGAGGCTTTGGATGAGTCTGAGGATCCACTTCATTTTCAAAATCAAATGTGCCACTTTCTGTATAATCAACACTTGAAAGGGCTTCAGTCTTGAAAGGAAGAGTCATGAGTTCCTTACAGGAGATCTAATAATCAAGCAAAAAAAAAGAAAACAAAAAAGAAAAATGCACTCACTATTTTCATTTGTACTGATCCAGGTCTTTCAATGTTCTCATCACAATCACTTTGGCTTGTTCTGGTAGTCCATTCGTCCGGATGAAAACTTTTCCATTCCTGGTCCAGGTTGATTGGATTTTATTTTGTTTTTTGAGGATCCGGCTGGTCCAGGCAATTTCCACATTTTTATTTGTCAGGTGGTCATTTAGATAAACTGCATTGCCTTTAAGTTTCTTAGCTTCCTTCAGAATTTCCACTTTGTGCTTTCTATTTGCAAACTTCATGATGACTTTAGGCTTTGTTTTTTTTTGTCCTTACTTGGAAGAATGTGACATGCTGATATGTGCTGACTGTCCAATGGAATGTACTTACTCTTCATGTAGCGTACCACTTGTTGCTCCAGGGTGTCAAACTTCTCAGATGGTGCATCCTCACCATGCTGGTCATCAGGTGGGCCAGCAACCCGGGCATAACTCTGATGCCTGGTCTCCAGGCCGGTGACCACAATGTCATCAGCTCTGGAATACTGTTCCAAGTCATCCACCCTTTGTTCTAGGAGCTCAATCCGTTCATTCTTTTGTTGGATGATAGTCTTTAGCTGCCTTATCTCCTCCATGAGGCCTGTCAGTTTCCTCTGTTGTTCCACCACTTCACTGAGTTCCCTTGACATAAAGTTTAGGGAATCTTTAATTCCCGCCATTTCAGCTGCTAACTTTGCGTTGGTAGTCATTGTTCTTTGAGCGATCTTGACTTTTGTTGGATGTCAGTGCATTTTGATGATTTTAGTGGATTTCATTAGGCCTTTCAGCAGAGAGAAACAGTTGCAGCTATCTTGCTCAAAAGCCATGCCAATCTGGGCAAGGAAAAACCCCAGTAGGGGGAAACAGAAGAAACCTTGAGAGGGGATCACAGATGTAGGGACCCCCTCCCTTCCAGGGTGATCGCCTGCAATGAATGTCAAGTGGCTACAGTTAATAAATTGTTGAATAATATTGTTAGATTCATTTGTTGTTAGATTAATAGATAAAGTGGGAGTCCAGTCTATTGGGAAACCAGCAAATAGTCATGGCAGGAGTGAATCTTCTTACAGGCTAATCCAGTCAGCTACGCAGAGATGTGTATAGCTGTGCATGGAAGAGTGGTCCATCTCGGGTCTCAGTTCGGGTCAGCTAACACTTCCTCCAGATTGGTTCCTCTCCAGAAATTAACTGTGGCTACCTTGTATCCTCTTTGGGCAGGAGAGTGGGGACAGAGCAGAAAAGCGGCAGGTTAACTGGTCTAAAAAGGGGTATATTTAAAGGCTAGAATATATAAATGAGTTTTAATTTGAATGCTTCTATCTCTCTAACTGTTGCTGGTAGGACATTCCAGAGTACTGGGGTCCGAATAGAAACCGCTCTTGAGCCTGCAGACTTTTTTGGGGCTCTGAGGGTGTTTTTGAAACTTAGATTTTGGGATGGAACAGAGGGTACAATAATATCAGCAAGAACCATTTAGCATTTTGTACGTAAGTAATAAATCTTAAAATCGCACCTTACGTGTACCGGGGGCCAGTGCAAGTGGGTCAGTATAGGCGTAATATCATCGACCTTTCTTGTCCTAGTCAAAGGTCTAGTAACCACATTTTGTACCTACTGCAATCTTACCTCTCTACCCTGATGTATTGTCACAATCCTAATTGAGACGATACATTGCATTTTACACTTTGACTCCCAGGAGATTTAATACTAAAGTAACTCTGGTTGATGCTGTTCTGTATTGTTTGCATGGAGTTGGCTCGCAGCGATGTCGAATAGAATAGAATCAAACTTTATTGTCCTTGTCCTTGAAAAGTACTGTAAAATTAAATTTTCAGTACAAACCTGTTCAACACACTGTTCAAGGAAGACAGAACAGGAACAATGAAAAAGGTGGTAAAAATTTAACATGGGGGAGATTAAAAAAAAGTTAATCCCAGACTATGCTTCTATATGGTGGGGAGGGGCTCATTTTGGGGCCAGAAAAAACCCTCTAACAACAATGAGCACATGTTACGACACACAGAAAACTAGAGACTTGCAACGGGGGGTGGGGGGAGTCCCTCATGTATCTGGCAGCAAACGTCCCATCAGGACAGGCAGGTTGCCCCGAATCTGTACTTTTATGTTGAAAATATTTTGTCAATTAAATTGAGAGATCAGTTTATCAATTTCATGTTTAAATTTTCGAAAAGAGTGCAAAAGTGAGGCACTTAGAAAGTTAAGGCAAGACATAACGAGAGAAGTAGAGCAGCAGAGATGACGGAGAGGGAGGGAAATGAGACCGTTTTCGTTGAGAGCCAAGGAGGAAAGGTGTCTTCTTTTGTAGTAAGATAGTAGGATTTACAGCACTATATACCAAACAACTTCAGTTTCATTAGTGGCCGTAGATGGAAAGATTGATTTATACATTAAAGAAATATGCCATGTTATGTCATTTTTAACCAATGCATTTTCTAATGACCCACATCATTTTTTCAGGATTCTCATGACTCCTTTGGATCCGATATTCCTTGTCTACTATCCTTGGGCTCAGAAGTATTTTGTGATGAAGTTATAATATGTGAAAAACCCCAAGAATTTCACAATCTTCCCTCAGATGTTCTCGCCTCAAGCCAGGAACCAAATAGCAGGTGAAGTCACAATTCTTTCTCAATGATCATTTTAAAGAGGACAAATTATTTTGTGGAAAACTCCCTTTTTAATTATTTGTATACGCATATTAATTTACTGCTGATCTAATTTGAAGGATCTGCAGTGCACAAGTAACTTTGGTAATGCACCCTGCATCTTATCTGCAACGACCCAACTTTACATAGCTTGCATGCATTTAGATGCCCTTCAAACATAGCACCTTAGCAATAGCACACATAAATGTATCTAAATTGTGTGTGTGTGTGTGTGTGTGTGTGTGTGTGTGTGTGTGTGTGTGTGTGTGTGTGTGTGTGTGTGTGTGTGTGTGTGTGTGTGTGTGTGTGTGTGTGTGTGTGTGTGTGTGTGTGTGTGTGTGTGTGTGTGTGTGACCGCAGCCTCCTGAGAACCGAGGAAAAAAAGTATGTTCATTAAATCCTTGTAGATGAGACGGCAACTCACAATTTATAATTTTAGAAAAATATTTTTATTTTAGATTTTACAGCAGTGCTGCATAATATTGTATAAAGATGACATTGGGATTTGTACGTGTGTGGGGAAAGTGGAAAGTAGAACAGGTTGTGGGCGTGGCTTACTGTACTGACAGGTCTGCTTATCACTATGTCGCTAAAATAATGTTTGCTGATACATTTTTACACCAGGAATTTCTAGTTTATACACTGTAGAATCTACAGCCTGTTAATGTTTTTTAACGTAAGAGTGACATCATTATTCTTGCTAATCAGACTACAGTAGAAATAGAGAAAAGAGACGCTATAGGCCAGGGGTCTTCAACTATTTCCTCATGCGAAGGTCCGGGATTGATAGATTAGTTATTGTTATTATTAGTTGTTGTAGATAGAATACAAATCTGCGTTATAAAAGACTGACCTGCGTTAACAAAAAAAAATTCCGAACATTATATTGTGACACAAAACATAAGTAACTTATCGGAATGAAAATTTGTGTTTGATTATTCTGAAAAAAAAACACTGTGATGCCACCTTCATAGTTGACCCACTTACAGCAAGTGTATTGATAAGTTATAACAACACATGTTTTCCTGTACTGTTTTGCAGTGGTCAGGATAGTCGTCAGGACGTAAGAAGAAGCGAAGACTCTGGAGTTTACTCTACAGAAGGCAGCTACAGCCAACAGCAGAGTAACAGCAGTTATTCCTCCTCAGGGGCCAAATTGTCTTATCTTGTTGACCAAGATCAGGAGAAAATGCAAAATATGAATAGAATAATACCACATGTTCCTTAAATTACTGCTGTGCAGTAGCAGCCTTATCAACTCCGCCCAATACGATATATTCCACTGTCAGAACAATAGTTGATGTGCTTATTGCTGTTGGGTAAAAACTGAATCTATCAGCCTTTGTTTTTACTGACATATAGTGCTGGGTTGCTCGTGACGTCAGGGCTGGAGTCCATGTGCTGTATGCACATAGAGGGCATACAAAACATATTCCTAGCAAGAAGTCAATTGAAAGCAGAGTGAAAATGCAGAATACAGGCACTATTGCCTGAGGAAATGGTTCCAATAGCGATTTTGGTAAAACGTGTTTTAGAATTCCTAAGATAGTTCATTATAAACTGAAAAAAACTGTTAAAGGAGCCTTAAATGCAAAACCAACTTTTCTAACATGATGGTATTTAGGGTCCCCATAAATTCCGAAAATTTGAACTCAAATCGTGGAGGCATTGCAGAGATATTTATAAAATATCAATCAATCAAAGTTTTGTTTATACAGCCCTTAATCACAGGTGCCTTGAAGGGCTGCACAAACCACATTGACATTACTTGTCTGAACCCACATCCGGGCAACCCAAAACCCAACACTGGAATACATAGAAACCTCGGGAAGGGGCCGCAGATGTGGGGACCCATCCACATGGGTGACTGGCTGCAATGGATTCCAAGTGGGTACAGTTATTGAAAATGATTCATGATAATGTGAGAGTCCAGTCCATCGGGGGGAAGCAGAGGGTCATAGGAGGTCTTCATGCAGGTCATAGAGGAGTGGTCCACTCTGGGTCGTGACTTGGAACACGGGGATCGAGAAAGTTTACGTTCACGCCGTGATCCCTGCAAGTAACCGCGCTGCTCTACTCCATGGCAACGCGGCGAAACAAAAAACTTTCAACTCGGGTACCCTCCCGTTCTGGCGTCCAGGGGCAGTCTGGGCGGAGATCTGGTAGCAACACTGCTGCCGGTCTCCAACCAAGAATACTGCAACTGAACGTTGAAGGGCTCACAGATGCCAAAACATCCGTCATCGAGCACATGGCCCACACCACCCAAGCCATGGTCATCCTCCTTCAGGAAACCCACCGCCCAACAGCGGACAAGCTAGCGATCACCAACTTCACGCTAGCTGGGTCAATCCTGAGCAAGAAGCATGGCCTTGCCACGTTTGTCCACAACGATCTGAGCTGGACCCTCGCCGATCGATCACCGGACAACTCCGAGATCGAGTGGCTGCGAGTGGACGTTGGCGACATCAAAATTGTCAACGTCTACAAACCACCACCCTCACAACTCACGCCAGTGTCACTGCCAGTGCTTGAACCACCGTGTGTATATGCTGGTGATTTCAACTGCCGGCATACACGGTGGGGATACAGTACCACCTCACCGAGCGGGGAAACTCTTTCTGACTGGGCAGAGCGCAACTCGCTCAACCTTCTCTACAACCCGAAGGGCCCAGCCAGCTTTCACTCCGCTCGGCATAACACTGACACGAACCCTGACCTGGCTTTCGTGAGTGTTGGTGTGGACACCCAGCTCCCCGACAGACGTGTTCTAGGAATGTTCCCCAGGTCGCAACACCGACCGTCGCTGATATCGGTGCCCGACCTCGTGACAACAGTTCCGAGCGGACCGATGAAGCGATGGAACTTCCGGAAGGCCAATTGGAAACTCTATCGCCTCCATACCAACAAGTCCACACGGTGTCTCCCACCACCAGACACACCCAACGTGGACGAGGCATACCAGGACTTCTGTAGGGCACTAACATCTGCGGCCAAAAAAGCCATCCCACGCGGCCGGCGTAAGAACTACAAACCATGCTGGGATGGCGAGTGCGAGACCCTCTACAGCGCCTTCCTCCGGGCTCCCTATGGCCCGGAGGCTAACAATTCAGCCACTGCCCTTCTTTCCACTCTTGGAAGGAAGAGGCACCAGCGCTGGAAAGAGGCAGTCCACTCCATCGACTTCTCGCACACTAGCCGTATCGCGTGGAGCACTTTGAACAACTTGACTGGTAGGTCTGAGCGCGCACCCCGAACATGCCCCGTTACCGCAAATGCTATTGCAGCACAGGTTGTGAAAAACGGGGCATATACCGGGATAAATCGAGATTTTTCCCGGGCGGTGCGCCAGGAAACTGCAGACCTCTGGAGGACAACAACATCTAGCGAGTGTAACATCTCCGGTGAGTTTTCACCGGAGGAGTTCACAGCTGCCCTCCAGTATACCAAACCAGGCAAGTCTGCTGGGCCTGACAACATCTGCCCAGAACTCGTGCTCCACGCTGCCCCTGCAATGAAGTCCTGGCTGAGAGTTTTCCTGTCTTCTTGCCTGCGCCAACTCCGGATCCCCAGGATTTGGAGAAGGGCCACTGTTGTCGCTATCCCCAAGCCGAACAAGCCAAAGGATGACGTAACGAGCTACAGACCAATCTCGTTGCTCTGCGTCCCCTTTAAAGTCCTCGAGCGCCTGATTCACGCCCGTGTCGAGCCCATCATAGACCCCCAGCTCCCCCGGGAGCAGGCGGGTTTTCGACGTGGGAAGTCCACGGTGGATCAGGTCGCCCTCCTTACCCAGGACATCGAGGACTGCTTTGAGGCGAAAAAGAAGGCCGGTGCCGTCTTCATAGACCTGACTGCTGCCTATGACACAGTCTGGCACCGCGGCCTCACCTGCAAACTTCTCCGCCTGCTTCCAGACAGGCACATGGTCAAAATGATCATGGAGCTTGTCTGGAACCGCAGCTTTACTCTCACCACCAGTAACGGAGATAAAAGCAGGTTGCGGCGCCTGAAAAATGGCGTCCCCCAGGGATCTGTCCTGGCTCCCCTCCTGTATAACATCTATACATACGACCTGCCTGCCACAGTCTCACGGAGGTTCGCATACGCAGACGATCTCGCGCTGCTGCACTCTGACAGGGACTGGCAGGCCTTGGAGGGAACTCTAAGCCAGGACATGGAGACTTTAGTGGCTTACCTCCATAACTGGAGATTGAAGCTCAGCGAATCCAAGACGGTGACACAAGCTTTCCACCTATACAATTGGGAAGCGGATCGTGAGATCAGGTTCGAGGTGCGGAAGCCGGATGGGGCTTCCCTTACCCTATGCCGGCCTCGTCCTACACCTGAAGACCCTCGTCCTGACCCTAAATACCTTGGGGTCACCCTGGACAGGTCGCTCACTTTCCGTAAACACCTCTTGGCAACACGCAAGAAACTCAACACCCGCGTCTCACTGCTGAGACGGTTGGTCGGGTCCGGTTGGGGTGCCGGGGCAAGAACTCTGCGAACAGCAGCACTTGCCCTGGTCTACTCAACTGCTGAGTACTGCGCACCTGTCTGGGCGCGCAGTGCTCACTCTAAACAACTTGATGTCCCGATCAACGAAGCCTTGCGTGTTATCACTGGATGCCTGCGCCCCACCCCTGTGGAGCTACTGCCCATCTTAGCAGGCATCCAACCCGCTGAGCTTCGTCGCCAAGGTGCTGTAGCAACTCTGGCGGGCCGGGCAAACATGGATGAGAACCACCTGCTCCATGAAAGGCTCACACTCTCCTCAGAGCCAACGCCCCGCCTCCCCTCCAGAGACCCACTGGTACCAGCCGCCCTGAAGCTCCTGCAGCAATGCAGTGACAACAACATCAGGGCGGCTCACTGGGCGAATCACAAATGGAGCACGGACCTGGAGCATACCATCTCCTCCAGACTCCGTGACTTCATACCTGACACCGGCTCAATACCAGGCCTCTCACTACCACGAGTGGCCTGGGTGAGGCTTAACCGCCTCCGAACTGGTGTCGGTCGCTTTCGCTCAAACATGTTCCAGTGGGGCTTAGCACCTAACGCGACGTGTGAGTGTGGCGCGGAGGAGCAGACTGCCGACCACGTGATCCTGCGTTGCCCGATTTATCGTGCTCCTAATGGTTTGCGTGGCCTGGCGGACCTGGATGACTGCTCGGTGACCTGGCTCACTTCTGTGTGTCCTGACATATGAACGGGAGGGCCCCCCGGGCCTGGGGTGGTAAAAGGCATAGACCCTCGGCCTCAGGCCCGGGTGCCGGAAAACAGCTGCCCATACGATGAAGACTTGGAACAGCTAGCATATCCTCCAGACTGGTATTTCTCTAGGGATTATCCGTGGCCACCTGGTAACTTCTCCATGCAGGGGAAGGGGGGGTGGCAGGTCAACTGGTCTCCTACAGTCTATTTAAAAGCTAGAGTATATTGATGAGTTTTAAGGTGGGACTTAAATGCCTTCACCTAAATAAACAAATAGCTTGCCTTCCTTCATATTTCCTCCAAACGAGCTGTTTGGAATTTACTCTGTCCTGTGATGTTTTTTGCACTATCTCGTCAGCGGGTAGCTCCATATATGGTAAAGTTTTACCCAGAAAGCTTAGCGCGAGTCTGCCCTGTAGTCAATGAGCTCCTTCTTTTTCGCTATCATCTTGTTGTGGTGCAGACTGGCTCATACATCTACATGCCTCACCCACTGTTGCCATTTCTAATACAAATGAGCCTATAGTTTGAACTTATATCCGTTAGTGCACTCACTATAGAAGCACTAAAAACTACCAACCCGTTCCAAATGAGTTGGGAAATTGTGTTAGATGTAAATATAAACGGAATACAATGATTTGCAAATCATTTTCAACCCATATTCAGTTGAATATGCTACAAAGACAACATATTTGATATTCAAACTGATAAACTTTTTTTTTTTTGCAAATAAACATTAACTTTAGAATTTGATGCCAGCAACACGTGACAAAGAAGTACGGAAAGGAGGCAATAAATACTGATAAAGTTGAGAAATGCTCATCAAACACTTATTTGGAACATCCCACAGGTGAACAGGCAAATTGGGAACAGGTGGGTGCCATGATTGGGTATAAAAGTAGATTCCATGAAATGCTCAGTCATTCACAAACAAGGATGGGGCGAGGGTCACCACTTTATCAACAAATGCGTGAGCAAATTGTTGAACAGTTTAAGAAAAACCTTTCTCAACCAGCAATTGCAAGGAATTTAGGGATTTCACCATCTACGGTCCATAACATCATCAAAGGTTTCAGAGAATCTGGAGAAATCACTGCATGTAAGCAGCTAAGCCCGTGACCTTCGATCCCTCAGGCTGTACTGCATCAACAAGCGACCTGTGTAAAGGATATCACCACATGGGCTCAGGAACACTTCACAAACCCACTGTCAGTAACTACAGTCGGTCGCTACATCTGTAAGTGCAAGTTAAAACTCTCCTATGCAAGGCGAAAACCGTTTATCAACAACACCCAGAAACGCCGTCGGCTTCGCTGGGCCTGAGTTCATCTAAGATGGACTGATACAAAGTGGAAAAGTGTTCTGTGGTCTGACGAGTCCACATTTCAAAATTGTTTTTGGACGTCGTGTCCTCCGAACCAAAGAGGAAAAGAACCATCCGGATTGTTATAGGCGCAAAGTTGAAAAGCCAGCATCTGTGATGGTATGGGGGTGTATTAGTGCCCACGACATGGGTAACTTACACATCTGTGAAGGCGCCATTAATGCTGAAAGGTACATACAGGTTTTGGAGAAACATATGTTGCCATCCAAGCAACGTTACCATGGACGCCCCTGCTTATTTCAGCAAGACAATGCCAAGCCACGTGTTACATTAACGTGGCTTCATGGTAAAAGAGTGCGGGTACTAGACTGGCCTGCCTGTAGTCCAGACCTGTCTCCCATTGAAAATGTGTGACGCATTATGAAGCCTAAAATACCACAACGGAGACCCCCGGACTGTTGAACAACTTAAGCTGTACATCAAGCAAGAATGGGAAAGAATTCCACCTGAGAAGCTTAAAAAATGTGTCTCCTCAGTTCCCAAACGTTTACTGAGTGTTGTTAAAAGGAAAGGCCATGTAACACATTGGTGAACATGCCCTTTCCCAACTACTTTGGCACGTGTTGCAGCCATGAAATTCTAAGTTAATTATTATTTGCAAAAAAAAAATAAAGTTTATGAGTTTGAACATCAAATATCTTGTCTTTGTAGTGCATTCAATTGAATATGGGTTGAAAAGGATTTGCAAATCATTGTATTCCGTTTATATTTACATCTAACACAATTTCCCAACTCATATGGAAACCGGGTTTGTACAACAAAGATGGCGGGGAGAAGACGCTGTCGAAGTGGAGGCATGTAAATAAAAATGCCCACAAAACGGCACATCGTGAAGAGACGGTCAGAAAGCATCTTAAAGATGGACTGCAAAACATAATCTATGCAACATTTTGACCAAGGAACCAACATTACATGTTATGTAGTGTACACCACAAGGAAGGGAAATGGGGAAAAAAATTCATAACATGACTCTTTAAAACAACCAAAAAGACGCAGGGAGAATTTGCTTTTTTTAAGACGAGTCAACAACACGATGGATTTTGGACTGACCTCTTTGTCTTTGACTGTATAAACCTCAAATAAACTATAAAAGCCTATTCATGATGTATTTACTTTTCTCCATATACTTACATATGAGCAGCTTTCTTTAGGATACTTGCACATTGAATGGATTTGTGCCTTGTAATGTGTGTGTGCTGCAATGATTATTATCAAGAAAATCTTGGTAAATAGTTTCAATGAACTAGATCAATAAATCTCTCATAGTCTGCATATCCCATAGCAACAACATACTGTTGTACTATCTTGATAAAGCTAAATATTGTTGAAAACAGACTGAGGCCAAGGAATTAAAAAAAAACCATACCTATAGCACACAAGCGTGTGTACGAGGGAAACATCAAAGAACACAAAGGACATTAAAAGAGCAGAACTGATGCAACCAGCCACTTCTACACACAGCCACAAAAGTAGACAACAAAAAACAGACACTGTGGTGGCCTCTGCGGTGTTCCACGCCATCGTCTGGGGGGAGCATGGCCAGAGACAATAGCAGACCCAACAAAGCAACCAAGATTGCCGACTCAACCCTCGGCCAGTGTCCAGTCCGCATGGATGAGCGAGGTTACGTCCAAGGAGACCGAGGTGTCCGATACCTGGTTACATCTAAAATAAAAAAGATGTATGTCTAAATGGTAAATTGGTTATACTTGTATAGCGCTTTTCTACCTTCAAAGTACTCAAAGCACTTTGACACTATTTCCACATACACCCATTCACACACTGATGGCAGGAGCTGCCAGGCAAGGCTCTAGCCCAGGGGTCGGCAACCTTTACCACTCAAAGAGCCATTTTGGCAAGTTTCACAAATTACAGAAAGTAATGGGAGCCACAAAAAAATTTTTTTAATTTAAAATGAAAAACACCGCATACAAAGCTTAAATGCTTTGTGCTATGCTAACCAGGGGTCTCCGACACACGCACCGGCACGCACTTTAATGTGGAAATATGATGTTAGTGCAGCCGTCATACTTGCCAACCCTCTCATTTTTCCCGGAAGACTCCCAAATATCAGAGCATGATGACACCGTATTTGGAGCCCTCTACAATCTGCCCTTACAGTGTACCTGCTAGATCACACGTAGAATGCAATTTCAGCTTGCTCATGTAAGTGACAGCAAGGCGTTCTAGCTCAGCAGCCACACATCTTACACTGACGGTACCAATACCCAGAATCCTATGCAGCCCTAACTCTTCCGCTCAACCAACGCACGGAGAGAGGGGGGGTTGATGTGTGGGGGGATTTGGTGGTAGCTATAATGTAGACCGGAAGAGTTAGGGCTGCATGGGATTCTGGGTAATGGTTGTGTTGTGTTTATGTTGTGTTATGGTGGGATGTTCTCCAGAAATGTGTTTTTCATTCTTTTTTGGTGTGGGTTCACAGTGTGGCGCATATTTGTAACGTAACAATGTTAAAGTTGTTTGATACGGCTACCGTCAGTGTAAGCTGTGTGGCTGATGAGTAAGTATGCTTTGCTGTTTCCTGTGTGTGCAAGTAATAACAACATGCGATATGTGGCTGGACTGGCACGCTGTATGTAAATGATATAGAGGACAATTACTTCAGTGCAATTAGGGCATGCCCTTTATTTAGTAATTAGAGTGTAAATAGGATTATTTTATCCCTGGGAGTAATCTATGAGAGACACTGAGATCCATAAATCTCCTGGGAAAATTGGGGGGGTCGGCATGTATGTAGCTGAGCCGCATCAGAGTGGTCAAGGAGCCGCATGCGGCTCCGGAGCCGCGGGTTGCCGACCCCTGCTCTAGCCACAACCCATCAGGAGTAAGGTTGAAGTGTCTTGTCCAAGGACACAACGGACGTGACTAGGATGGAGAAAGCCGGGGATCGAAACAGGAACCCTCAGGTTGCTGGCACGGCCGCTTTACCAACCGAGCCATGCCGTTCCCGGCATCTAGAATACAAGTCTCAATAATGATCAAGGGCTGTTGCTTGCTATTCATGTTTCTACTAAATGGCTGTTGGGACAAAGGACTTCCTGCTTTGTTTCGGCTGCTGCTCTGGTCCCGCCAGGATGGTTAATAGTCTCCCATATGGCCTGCAGCTTGTCTCTCGTCCGTTTTTTTAACTACAGTGTCCAATGTGTACAACCCTTTCTCCAGCTATCTGCTTTTTGATGATACATTTGTCGGGTGAACATGACCCGATCGTTCGCATCGATTGCATACGGTATCTGATATATAGCCACATACAAAAAAGGCCTTTGTCTGATTAGAAACAATCGGGAATGTACTGTCACATTGACATGAAAATATCCGATACAGGTCTCACGGGCAAAAAAATCAGAATTTAACTGCAGGGTGAACAAGGCCTAAAGGTGAGTAGAGTGAATTAAATAACTCATATTATGTTCTACATATGGTGAATGTTTATATTCACCTTGGAGAAAGCAAACTACCAAGTTTAATTAAATAGTGGTATTTTAATTTGAGCACATAAATAGATAAGGCTCCTTGGTTTGATATTCACAGGTGGATTTGACCACTTCTTGTAGGAAAAGAGGCTCCAATTGGGACTTCGGAATGCAAAAGTAATAACTATATTCTTGAAAAAAGATTACTTGTCTAGCTCAACGCCAACATTTGCGCTCCCCTGACTTAGCACACACACAGAGACAGGAAGGAAGAATATCAGAATCAGAAATACTTTAATAATCCCAGAGGGGAAATTAACATTTTCAGCACAATCCCATTCAAGATCAGACAAACATTACAGGGAGACAGAACAGGATCGCTGACGGGTCTGCCAACTTCCGGCGCCCCTTACAAAAAAAGGTGAGAAACAGGTAGACGGGGGGTGGAATAAATTCAGTCTAAGCCTGGGCCCCTGGAGAGGAAGTCCAGACTGAGGCCAAGGGGAAAAAACTCATAGCCATAGCACACATAAACATGGTGTAAGAGGGAAACATCAAAGAACACAAAGGACATTCAGTGTCCAGTCCGCATGGATGAGCGAGGATACGTCCAAAGAACGTGAGGTGTCTGATACCTGCTCATTCAGCCAAGACACTGCAAAGCTTGTCCGTCCCGGCGCTCAGTGCTAGCTCCGCAGCCCTGTCTCTTCATCCGCATCTCCTCCAGTCTCTCCAAACGGACTCTGGTGTGGCTGAGACCCAGCAGCTGGTCTCCATGGTCAGGAGGCAGATCCAGAAGTTCACAAAAAGCACCGCAGAAGTCATGAAAGTGCCACTCCTTGTCACACAGTCCCAAAGGGTCCCGGACCAAAACTGATGGGCTGGCTTCTCAAGTTAGGAGTCCTTCCTTTTTTTGACCTAGGTTCCTCCGGGTACTGTAGACCTGTATAATGACGCTCGCTTGTAATAAAGCAACTTTTGGTTCAGTAAAGCGTCTCCACGTGTCTTTTGATCCAGCCACACTGTCGTGACATCCCTCTGTCCGTACGAGGATGAAAAGACCAGAAATTCACTTCATGAGTATGTGTTATTTCATGTTAAAAGGGCTCTAATAATGTGAAAAAAATATATTTACAAAGTTATAAACTGTTTATGCTTTAACTATGAAAAAAAATATTCATAATTAAAGTACTTTGCAAGAATTTATTTACTGCCCTCATGTCCGGTACCAACTAACCATGATAAATGTGGGAAGACAATATCAAAAAACTAATTTTAGAAACATTTAACGATAAATAAACTATTACAACACAACGTAACAATGTCAACAAAACAATACAATTATTCCCTTACTAGTTCCTTATCCTATATCAATAATTACATACAATAGGCCTATACTGTAACTGATTGAGAAAAAAAAGTGAATGGTTCAAAATAACTAAACAAAAGCACAAATTGATGCTATTGCTTTCATTCAAATTGTGTAAACAATCGCCAACAGTTACCTACTCAAAGTACCAATTACAGTAGTTGAGTAACTTGAATTGTAAAACAAAGATGGGCTAGGAACTTGTACAAGTTAAAAAGTGAATTTGCCTCGTTCTCCAACTGCTACCCCTCAAAACGCAACACTAAAAACCGATTATATCCACTTTATACTATTTTTTTTTAAATTAATTCAAAAGATTATTTTATAAAATCGAAATAAAAAGAAATCAATCATTCGGATTGCGAACCTGGGGCCGTACTTATCAAGCTTCTTAGAATTACTCCTAAGAAGTCTGCTAAGAGTTGACTTAAGAGTAAATAAATTCTTCGCTGAAAGCTGCACTTAAAAGTTAGTTATCAAGCGTCTTACTCACACTTTCAGCGAAGTGTAGGACTGAATCTTAAGTGTCACACTCAGAGCTGAATTACGACATTACTATGTGCCGTAAACGGAATTTTAGGTGACGTCATTTCTGTGTCCATAGAAATGACCAATCACGGAAGGGAATCCGTTGTCTAAGAATAAAGAAATATCTTGGAAATATTTAAGTGGACAATGGGAGTGTATATTTTGACAATAAACTACAAAATAATACAAAACAAACTAGTCCCCGCCGGCACTCACGCTACCGCTCCCTCTCTTCTATCGCCCACACACTCACTGACGTCACTCACCTCACGGCCACACACATACGCTACTGTCATAACATTTTCTTTCCAATTCATTAATTAGGCAACTAATTTGAAACTGGTGTGGGTGGCTCTATATATACTAGCCCACTGCAGCCACATGCAGAAATCAACAAGGAATCGAAAAGTATTAAATCTGTGACAAAAATAATACCCGCTCTGTCTAAACCACATATGTCAGAGTCAAGGCCCGCGGGCCATATCCGGCCCGCGAGAAGGTTTTTTACGGCCCTTGGGATGATCTTGATTTATTATTAGAACCGGCCCGCAGACCGCAGATCTTTTTTTTTTTTTTTTTTTTTTTTTTTTAGACCGCAGATCTTTTACACGCACCAAGCGGATGCCGGTCCAAGGTTCCGAAAGGGGGCGAGCGGCCCGCCGGGACGCGCCTGCCGGCCGAAGGGCTGCAGCCCGGCCGTCAGTCGCGGAGCCCGCCGTGCCACGCGCGCCAAGGGGGCGGGCCGAAACCCGGCCCCGAGGCCCTGAGACTTCTGCTTTGTTTCCCCAAACCGCGCGTCACCGCCGGGCCCGCACCGCCGTCAAGCCACGAGGGCCAGCCGTCGGGTCGCGGAGCCCGCCGTGCCACGCGCGCCAAGGGGCGGGCCGAAACCAGCGGGGGGTTTCGGGCACCCAACTCGCCTCCCTCCCACGGAGGGAGGAGGGGGGTTTAATGTGAACATTACTGTGCAATCACATATTTAGAGTTTTTACTCAATTCAAGTTTAAAAGTTAAAGTTTAATATTTGTTTTCACTGCATGTTACTTCTCCTTAAACAAAGTGTTGTTTTTGATTTATAGATTTTTGCACTTTATTTTATTGTATTTCAATTTAATTATATTTTAAAAATATTTCAGTTGAGTGGATGATAGAAAATTGCTATTATTGTTTTTTTCTTTGAAGTAAATTTAGCCCACTTTTGCTAAAATAGAAAATATAGGCTACTGATGGTGCCTTGAATACCGGTTTCTTTCATTTAATGTTCATGTTATGGGGATTTTTATATAAAGGAAATTTGTCTTTTGTGTCTGTTGAAAATTAAAGATTACTGACAGAGCCATAAGAAAATATTGCTTTATTTATCTGATCATATTGGAATATATTTGTTAGGTTTTCAGTAGGTTCAATTAGGTTCACTAGACTATATGCGTCATTTAAAAATTTTTCAATGAACATTCGAACAGTCCGGCCCTCGGCTTGTAGCTAAATTTTTTATTTGGCCCTCCGTCCATTTGACTTTGACACCCCTGGTCTAAACGATACCGTTTGATCAGCTGCTCGTCATCAAACAAATCCAGGACATCCTTCCGCTCCCTGAACGTTCGCGCATGTCTCTCTCGCCTCAGTGCCATCCCCTGCTGGCAACTCCTAACCACTTAAGACACCTCTGAAGGTCTCTTAAATATCGTGGAGAGTAGGAGTGATTCTTAGACTTAAGAACGTTGATAAAAAGCTTTTATTCTTAAGTTTGAGAGTAGGACTAAATTTCGCAAATTCTCAGGACTTAAGTGTAAAATGGCACTCTAAGAAGCTTGATAAGTACGGCCCCTGTACTTTAAGTCAGCTTTCCGACACCTCGACCACTTGACTACTATATATGTGCAAACAGTTATGAAATATTACTTTTAATCTTTTGACAAATCTGTGACAATTGTGATGCTCGCAAACGAATGCAGGTTTTTGAATGGCTCTTTTAAATGAATGATGAGAACTGGGAGCCATTTGTTATGCACATCAAATTTAGCGTCGGCATGCATGCCACTGGACTATAAAAATGAGTTAAAGGAAACTTAGCAGCATTTAGATTTTTTTTTTTTTAATTAAAAAAAAAATATAAATACTGGTATATATTTTTTTCAAATATATAATTTTTTGTATTATTATTTTTTACTTTGTATTTGTTTTTTCTTGTATTTATTTATTTTTTATTTGGATTCACTTTTTGGGATCATTATTCCAAAGGGTAGATCAGGGATGTCAAACTAATTTTAGCTCAGGGTCCGCATGGAGGAAAATATGTGCCCACGCGGGCCAGACTATTACAATTATGGCATTAAAACTAAAAAATAAAGACAGCTTCAGATTGTTTTCTTTGTCTTACTTTGGCCATAAATAGAACAAACACATTCTAAAAATATTACAATAAAAATATAGAAAAAAATACTGGCAGCGGTAAAGTTTAGATCCATGAAGGAAAGAAGAAAGTGAATGAGTGTTTATAACTATATAAATTTACATATGCATAAAAATGTGTTTTCTTTTGCATAATTTTTTTTTAATGAATCAAGTAACGTTTATGACAACCTTTTTCTAAAACATAATATAGAATGTGAGATATAACAGGATAATGCATACATTTGTTTTCAAAACGGTAAAAAAAAATTGGGACCCCAAACATTTACTGTGGGACCCCATTTTTATGACTTGATGGGGTCCCTGGGACCCCATCAATTCCTAGCGCCAACACTGTTTGGTGGATGCAAAATAGCAGCAGGCTAATACTAATCAAATATTATCCCGGGAGCCATAGATAATTAATTTGCGGGCCAAATCCGGCCCGCAGGCCTTGACTTTGGCACTTGGGGGTAGATTAAGCATCCACACATCATGTATAGTAGCATAATTATGCACTTTTTTAATCATAGCCTAATTTTTTGGTAGTTTTATCTGGACTGTTTGTATCCAATAATGCATTTTATTCTTATTTTTAACTTGTGTATTTCTTTTCTATAATGTTAAAATGCTACACGTTTTTTTAGGCGAGGGATTATTTTTAAATTATAGGATAATTCCCACCAATAGAGTAATACTTGTGTAAATAAAATTATTCTAACATATATCATATGGTATAACTGACACTTGATGATAAAAAAATGTACTATAATAACGAGGCAGTGTTTTGAACGGCTCTTTGAAGGGAATGACCAAAGGCTCTTCAAGATCAGGCCCTCTTCGAAGAGCCATAAATTCCATCTGTATACAGATGGAATTCATTGACACTGAGGTAATGGTTGACAAAACGTTATCATTACTGCAAATATACGCTTATACTGTATTCGAAGGTGAGAAGATGCATATACTATTGGTTTGAAAACCAAATAAAAGAATTAGCTTTTGTAGTTGCTTGGCTGTTCTTAGCCAGCTGCTAGGCGTATGTACACACATCATACTTCTTAAAAACAGTTATAGTTGCACCCCTGGATACAGACTTTCATCTTCACCACATGTTTCAAACGCGAGGCCCAGAGGGCCAGATCTGGCCCGGCACATCGTTCTATGGCGGCCCACGAAAGGCTGGAAATAATGTACATCAATAAAACACTTTAATTTCTTACTAATCGTGTTTGTTCTTTCAATTTTGACAGAAAAATTGCATGTACTGCACACATCTATCTGACCATGCAAAACACATTATATTAACACAAGGGTGTCCAAAGTGTGGCCCGCAGCTCCAGTTTTATTGGCCCTCAGGATATTGTTGGATAAAAAAATAAGAGTAAAAATGTAAAGGTGCAAAACATTTTGATGTAATGCTAAAAAAAAAGCTAAAATGTATTACTAATAATTTCCCAGCAGGCACAAGACATTGATACAACGTTGATTATACATACATGTCTTTTAAAACTGACTTTGAAACAACGTTGCAAAATTGTTGTATTTGTAAACTGAGACAATGTTGATGTCCAACGTTGGACCCACGTTGTTGGTTGGGAAATGACCCATTTCAATGGTCAAATCAGCGTCACAACCTGACATTGAATAAACGTCAAAAAAACATGTTGTTTCAACATTGTATTTGTGTTGTGAAATATCAGAAACATTAAAAATGTCAATGGTCAAATCAACGTCAGAACCCAATATTGATTAAACGTAGTCAAAAAGCATGTTGTTTCCAACGTTGTGTTTGAGTTGCTCAACGTCAGGACCTAATTCTCAATGTTGTTTTAATGTCTTGTGCCTGCTGCTTTAGGAGTGTCCTAATTTCTTCCACCAAGGGTCATATACTGAAAAGTTAATTGTGATTTTTTTTTTATTTGTAAAAAAAAAATCCAAAAAATCAAAACAGACATTATAAGTTTATACAGTATTTACAGACAAATCTTAGGGCCAGATTTGTGTTCTAAGCAACAGTGTAATATTGCAAGTTTGAAGCATAACCCAACTATTGGGTTAAAAGCTGAGTTGTGCTCACTACAATGTTGGGGGGTTTCCTAACCCAACTATTGGGTTCCGCAATTTAGCGCTCCTTGACCCAATAGTTGGTTAAAAATAACACATTTTACTGCTAGTTTGTCCTACTTCTTCCCAACTACTGATCAAAATTATTTGTTTTCAATTAAAATATACTCAAAAGCAAGATATGAGTGACATTTTTTTATTTATTTGCAAGAATTGCCGTCTATGGTCATAGTAAATAAATGATGAATGGGTTAACCCATAACGTTATACTTGTATAGCGCTTTTCTACCTTCAAGGTACTCAAAGCGCTTTGACACTATTTCCACATTCACCCATTCACACACACATTCACACACTGATGGCGGGAGCTGCCATGCAAGGCGCTAACCAGCACCCATCAGGAGCAAGGGTGAAGTGTCTTGCCCAAGGACCCAACGGACGTGACTAGGATGGTAGAAGGTGGGGATTGAACCCCGGTAACCTCTACCAACTTCGCCAGTACGCCGCCATAGTAGTTCTATACAGCGTGCTCAAATATTTTGTGATTATTACATAAAATGTGTGATTGTAAATATTGTTAATGAGATTAATCCTTAATAAAATTCCCTTCAAGAAAAAAGTACATTTTTAAATACAATTTTAAAAAAGCCTTTTACCCAAAAATGCGTTACTCATTGAAAAACAACCCAAAAAATGGTTCGTAGTTTTGAAAACCCAGAAATTGAGTTAAAATAATACCCTTATAACCCAAAAAATTGGATTGCTCTTCATAAAAATAACCCCCAAATTTAACTCCAAACTCATAAATTGGGTTAGCAAAATAACCCAGCATTTTTCAAAATTGTGTACCAGTTCAGCTTTATTTTACTCTTTCAATGTCCATCTATTCGTGTTTCTCTCCTGCTGCTACCAACTTGCATTATTTGAGTTTTTACTGAGATTCAAAGGAACCTCAGTTTTTTGTCCAACCATTGCTTTAATGTGTTCGGTTCTTCTATTATTCGTTGTAGCTTCCGTGTTGACGACTAGCCTTCACTGCCCACAGTCGAGGGGAGAGTGACGTAATCAGAGTGGTGAGACAGCACCTCCTGGTGGCAAACACACTAACCAGCAACTGGTCGTCACGTGACCACTGCACTAGCCTGGTGAAATGTGTCAATAAACACGAGGAAGAAGAACATCTATTTATAACAGGGGTGTCAAACTCAAATACAGAGTGGGCCAACATTTAAAACTGAACAAAGCCGCGGGCCAAGGTTGAACAAATTAACCTTTTAATAGGGACCCAAACACGTTTTGCATTGAATATAGAACAAGCAAGGCTTATATGACTTTATAGTGACATGCAAAATCGAGTCTCAAATAATAATAATAATAATAATACAAAAATATCAATGGCATATCAAATACAATCTAAATAAAAATTGAATGCCTCTTTTCTATTTGCAGCCTTCTGAGGTAAATATCAACATTAACTTTTTCCATAGGCTAATACATTTGAAAATAAAATAACAATGAATAAACCAACCATTCAGGACTTTAAACTGTTCAGTTTGCAACACACTGATTTAATCTGATGTGCCCAAGCCAGATACCTGCCATCTTTTCTTGGATGCTAGTTCATTAATGTCAGGGCTCAGGCTTTGAGCTGAGGCAACGTCATCATTATCGAACGAAGGTGTTCATCAGTCATTATATCCCTATAGTCCACCCGGACCACAGTCTTGGGGCTGTGCCTTAAAGGCACTGCCATTAACGTCCGCTTTTCATCCATTCTAACAACGTGCCGGTCCAGTCACAGGGATATGTGCGGCTTCTGTCCACACACACAAGTGAATGCAAAGCATACTTGATCAACAGTGATACAGGTTACACTGAGGGTGCTCGAATGAACAACTTTAACATTGTTAGAAATATACGCCACACTGTGAATCCACACCAAACAAGAATGAAAAACACATTTCGGGAGAATATCCTAACCGTAACACAACATAAACACAACAGAACAAATACCCAGAACCCTTTGCAGTACTAACTCTTCCGGGACGCTACAATATATACACCCCCGCTACCACCAACCCCCCCCCCCCTCCCCCCACACACACATTCCTTGTAGCGTCCCGGAAGAGTTAGTGCTACAAAGGATTCTGGGTATTTGTTCTGTTGTGTTTATGTTGTGTTACGGTGCGGATGTTCTCCCGAAATGTGTTTGTCATTCTTGTTTGGTGTGGATTCACAGTGTGGCGTACATTTCTAATAGTGTTAAAGTTGTTTATATCGCTACCCTCAGTGTAACCTGTATCGCTGTTGATCAAGTATGCATTGCATTCACTTGTGTGTGCGTGCCGAAGCCGCACATAATATGTGACTGGGCCAGCACTCGTTGGACTGGATGAAGATTTTTTGGGAGGGGCACTGAAAATTTTGAGTCTTCTGGAAGGGCCGTGGGCCAGAGTTTGACACCCATGATTTATTAGTATCAAAACCTCAGCTTTTTCTCATTACATTACAGTACGTCTTTTTTTTAAGTTAACTATGTTGCCTTTTTTGTCCCACTGTAGAATTGAATAATACTGAACTTGGTTCCAATACAACCTATTTAAAAAAAATCTGACACTGGCCCCCACATACGGTTGTTGACCTTTTAACATGCGGCTCTTGTTGAATCAGTTACGACACCCCTGCACCCCATATACTCCAAACATTTTTTGCTTAGAATAAAATGCTTGTTCCCCTAAATTATGCTAGTCACATTTAATAATCAAATACACGAAGAATTGTGTAGTAACATAATGAGGCGATGTATTACAATGCTTAGAGCATATGCAATGTGGCCCTCAGTGAAAATAAGTTTGTGTTCATTTTCATGTTATTATTTTTGTTTTGTTTTTCTATTCTTTTATTTATATTTTTATTTAAAAAACAAAACAACAACATTCAAATACTTCAGCACTTGCAGTCGCAAAAGCTCCGTGGGTAAATAGCTTGCCAGTGAAGGAAATGACATGGTGTTTTCTACGCATGCGCGTACTCTTAGAGTCTTCCGGTATCGATAGCATAATAGTGACCAGAGTAAACGAAAGTTAAAAAGTCTCGTTAGCTCTCGCCTCCAACGGTCTCCTCGGTAGCCTTGAATAATCGAACTGAAAACCCCCCGACGACTGCAATATTTGGACTTATATATGTGAAATGACACGGTCACAATGGTTCTACTTCTAATGTGTTTTCACTTCATCGCCCAAGGTAAGTGAGCAAAGTGCTGTAGTGTTTTACTTTTTGTTTTGACTCCAATATTTCTTCACAAATGACATAAAACAACCATAAATCTTACACATAGCTACACCTCACTAGTCAGTATAACGTAAATGAATTCAAAATACCTGCAATTTGCGATAGCTGTCATTGCTGAGGAAATTGTAATGAATGCTGTCTAGAATGCTCTCAAATATTAACACTGAATTAGTAATCTTACTCTTGGTTTTATTCCTATTCAATATCTAATACCTAATATCAATCTTGTCAAATAAGATAAAACCATGTGCTAATCACAAAAAATATTATTTTTTCAACACATAAACCTGAGACTTTGTAAGGCGTATTAGAAGAATTAGTACTAACCGAATATATTGAATAGAAACTGATTAAAAATAAATGTACAATTACATAGTGCTAAAATAGATACATTCATCCATCTTCTTCCGCTTATCCGAGGTCGGGTCGCGGTGGCAGCAGCCTAAGCAGGGAAGCCCAGACTTTCCTCTCCCCAGCCACTTCGTCCAGCTCCTCCCGGGGGATCCCAAGGCGTTCTCAGGCCAGCCAGGAGACATAGTCTACCCAACGTGTCCTGGGTCTTCCCCGTGGCCTCCTACCGGTCGGACATGCCCTAAACACCTCCGTTCGGGAGGCGTTCGGGTGGCATCCTGACCAGATGCCCGAACCACCTCATCTGGCTCCTCTCGATGTGGAGGAGCAGCGGCTTTACTTTGAGCTCCTCCCGGATGGCAGAGCTTCTCACCCTATCTCTAAGGGAGAGCCCCGCCACCCGGCGGAGGAAACTCATTTCGGCCGCTTGTACCCGTGATCTTGTCTTTTCGGTCATAACCCAAAGCTCATGACCATAGGTGAGGATGGGAACGTAGATCGACCGGTAAATTGAGAGCTTTGCCTTCCGGCTCAGCTCCTTCTTCACCACAATGGATCGATACAGCGTCCGCATTACTGAAGACGCCACACCGATCCACCTGTCGATCTCACGATCCACTCTTCCCCCACTCTTGAACAAGACTCAGAGGTACTTGAACTCCTCCACTTGGGGCAAAGTCTCCTCCCCAACCCGGAGATGGCACTCCACCCTTTTCCGGGCGAGAAATAAAATAAATGCAGTAAATTAATAATGTTGTTAATAATGTTTATTAACTAAACAGTATATTCAATTACATTGCAAATGGAAATAGAGCTACACCAATTTAGTCATATTTTTGTGCTTAAAGGTGCCATATGTAATAATTTCATGTCATTTCGATTCCCCGCCCTCCACCGTTTGACCAATTAGAAAGTCTGTGAGTGTGTCACATCCAGGTCACCAGTTACGCACCGCCATCTTCGTCGAGGTACTGCCACTGGTAAAGTAACTAAACATGTCAGACCTTAGTAAATATAAAAGGCGTCGTTACGATTCTCGACTTATTCATGACAAAGCCAGGAACAAAACGAGGATTTGTAACGAGGATGCCTTTGAAAGATGGAGACGATTGAAAGCGGACAGACGTTTTCATCAGACGCTAAATTTGCTAATTTCCTTCATGATAGGTAAGTAAGGCATTTATGTTTTCTTATTACTTGTAATAAATGGAAATGGACATTTGGTATGTAAACTATATTGTCCAATACAGTCTATGATATTGTCTAACAAAGCTAGTTTGTCCGTGTAACGAATGCTTAGCATGCTAGCCCGGTCAATGACAAATCTACATATAGGCTAACGGAGGAAATACATGCCCGTTAGCCTGTATGTCGATGTGTCATCCAACTGACAGGGCAACATATATTTTCGACAAATAAAACCTATGTGGATATGGGTAGCGTCAGTGCCTATTTCGTTCTCAATATGCTATTACGCTGAGGAAATGGGTTCTAACATTAGCACGGCTAATTGCGGTTTCTGGTACTGTATGTGCATCAAGCACATATGGAGTGGCATTTGCTTGGCACAATATAATGCATTAGTGGTTAGAGTGTCCGCCCTGAGATCGGTAGGTTGTGAGTTCAAACCGTGGCCAAGTCATACCAAAGACTATAACAACGGGCCCCATTTCCTCCCTGCTTGGCACTCAGCATCAAGGGTTGGAATTGGGGGTTAAATCACCAAAAATGATTCCCGGGCGCGGCCACCGCTGCTGCTCACTGCTCCCCTCACCTCCCAGGGGGTGATCAAGGGTGATGGGTCAAATGCAGAGAATAATTTCGCTACACCTAATGTGTGTGTGACAATCATTGGTACTTTAACTTAACATGTAATGATTTTCTACTTTGTTTATTGACATGGTAGTAGGCTACATGATTTATGCGTAATGTGGTTTTTGCGTAACGTGAGTTGACTCATAGAATTGCACCCTGCACTAAAAGATGGTAATTTGTGTACATGGAAGAATGCAGTGCGTCAGGTTGGATGCAACATGGAGTTATGCTAAATGAATGTGGCGGTAATTTTATTGTTGGCCTTGGCTTGCCATCAAAGTAGGCCTATGTGATATATAATATGTAATATATTATTATATATAATTATTTCGATGGTGGTCCGTGCGATCAAACTAGACATTTTATGCCAACAATCTGTCCCGACTCCCAACTAAATTGTTGCTGCGTAACATTACAAATACATTTGGTTAATTGACAATAGTAAAATGTGGCATAATTACTTAGTAAACCAGGGGTGTTAAATTCATTTTAGATCAGGGGCCAAATGGAGAAAAATCTACTCTCAAGTGGGAGTAGATAAATCACGGCACGATAACTTAAAAATAAAGACAACTTCAGATTGTTTTCTTTGTTTAAAATTAGAACAAGCACATTCTGAAAATGTACAAATCATAATTTTTTTTTTTTTTTTTTACACTTACATGTTGCGGTTAATAGTATTCTGCCTTTATTTGTCGTTATTTATACTTTCTGAATAAATTATGTGATAATGTTCCTCAGTCAACTCATTGGTGTTAATTTTCAATCTATCAAGATAAAAAAAAAAAATCAAAATCAAATTATAGGATGTTATTCATGTCGTTTGCTCATTTTCCTCAACTGATATACTAACATGTTTTTTGTTTTTTTTTACATATGTAGCATCATCTACATAGATACAAAGAATTGCTATTGCGACATCTAGTGGACACATTAAGAACAGCAGTTTCTTTCATTCAAAAATTTTGGCTCATTTTTATACTTAGCAAACTCATCCGTGGGCCAGATAAAACCTGTTCGCGGGCCTGTTCCGGCCCGCCGGCCTTATGATTGATACCCCAGTAGTAAACCATCTTGCAAGAAGCATAAACAAGAGAAACCTACAGCGTAGGACTCGTCGATTGCCATTTGAAGTTCCTTGGAGTAGGATTCAGATTCGGCTGCGTATCTGGCAACCTCAGTCATGGAGAGTGGGAGTGGACTACAGAATTATGAGATTGCAGTACCATTTCTGGCCTCATTACTACATATGGCTCCTTTTAAGAAACTTCTCTATGACTTAAGCTCTCTGCTTCTTCTTTGTTTGATATTGACATTACTGCCACAAGTGGTGAAAAAGTGTATTAAGTACCGCTACAGCCTATACAGACCACATCTGAGAAACTGATTTTTTGGCAGCCCTCTAGGGGGCGCTCACGGCTTAAGAAAGGCTCTATGGTTAAGAAACACTGTTCTAAAATATCAACAATTACTGTTTACAAACACAAAGACAAATAAAAACACAACACACGGCTGCTGCTATTGTTATGAAACCTTTATATATAGAAATGTATATCGATGGATGGATGGATGGATATCGCTGCTACTGCTGGGATGTTACTGACGTCACGTCCGGCTCGCCTCCCGCCCAATGAATACTGGTGGTGGTCAAGCTAGCTCTGTTTTCAATGGGTACTAAGCGCCATTTAGCCTTTCTCGAAGAAAAAATGCCATATACTTGTGTGGTTTTTGGCTGTACGAACCATTTAAATCGCGGAAAGGATAAACATTTCTTCAGAGTTTCTCAAGAGGTTTTTAAAAAGGGCGAAGAAGTGCAAGATTTGTGGAAAAACGACTACGAGAAAAGCAGCACACACTCCAGTCCAAGGGAGCAGAGTCAAAGAATGCACGCAGTTGCAGTAGAGGTGGGGGAAATATTCGATTTTCAGATGCATCACAATTCGGACATGGACGTTTAAAGAATCGATTAGTAAATGTCAATAATTATTGATTGTACATAAAGTAATGTAGACTAGGGATGTCCCGATCCAGGTTTTTGCACTTCCGATCCGATACCGATATTGTTTTTGCACTTCCGATCCGATACCGATACTGACCGATACCGATACTGACCGACACTGGCCTATCCGAGCATGTATTAAAGTTTAAAGTTATTTAGCCTACTTAGTTGTCAGAATCATGTTGAAAAGGGTTTTAGTACTCTTGATAACAACTAGCCAGCTGAATTAGGGGAGTTTGAATAATACACAATGGTTGGTAACAAGAAACTGACCTGTTTATTCAAGGATAAACACAAAATAGACACAATTATACATAACAAACAGAAATGGCATCATTGAACTAGGGCTGGGCGATATGGCCTTTTTTTAATATTGCAATATTTTAAGGCCATATTGCGATACACGATATACACTACCGTTCAAAAGTTTGGGGTCACATTGAAATGTCCTTATTTTTGAAGGAAAAGCACTATACTTTTCAATGAAGATAACTTTAAACTTGTCTTAACTTTAAAGAAATACACTCTATACATTGCAAATGTGGTAAATGACTATTCTAGCTGCAAATGTCTGGTTTTTGGTGCAATATCTACATAGGTGTATAGAGGCCCATTTCCAGAAACTATCACTCCAGTGTTCTAATGGTACAATGTGTTTGCTCATTGGCTCAGAACGCTAATTGATGATTAGAAAACCCTTGTGAAATCATGTTCACACATCTGAAAACAGTTTAGCTCGTTACAGAAGCTACAAAACTGACCTTCCTTTGAGCAGATTGAGTTTCTGGAGCATCACATTTGTGGGGTCAATTAAACGCTCAAAATGGCCAGAAAAAGATAACTTTCATCTGAAACTCGACAGTCTATTCTTGTTCTTAGAAATGAAGGCTATTCCACAAAATTGTTTGGGTGACCCCAAACTTTTGAACGGTAGTGTATATCTCGATATTTTGCCATAGCCTTGAATGAACACTTGATGCATATAATCACAGCAGTATGATGATTCTATGTGTTTTGATTGATTGATTGAGACTTTTATTAGTAGGTTGCACAGTGAAGTACATATTCCGTACAATTGACCACTAAATGGTAACACCCGAATAAGTTTTTCAACTTGTTTAAGTCGGGGTCCACTTAAATTGATTCATGATACAGATATATACTATCAGATATATACAGTACTATCATTATAATACAGTCATGACACAAGATAATCACATTGAATTATTTACATTATTTATAATCCGGGGTGTGGAGGGGGGCGCCGGATGTAAGTGTCAAAAAGACAGCCAAAAGAGTTTGATATGAGAATAAATCTAAAGTTAAAATCAATCAATCAATCAATGTTTATTTATATAGCCCTAAATCACAATATAGGGTAGATATGCACCCATTTGCAGGAAATGTAGTCTTGATTTTCAAAATTTTCTTTCAAGGCTTGCATGTCTACATTAAAACATTCTTCTTCATACTGGATTAATATATGCTGCTTTTAAACTTTCATGCAGAGAAGGAAATCACAACTAAAAAAAAATCACACATTTTTTCATACGGTGTTGATGTGGAAATTTTTGTCTCTGCATTTTAATGGTGTGGGCGTGTGGCACCGAATGGAGATAAGCGTCTCGACAGACGTTACAATATTTGAACAATGATGACGAAAACTGTTTTCTCTGTCGTGTCCGTGTGTCGAAAATTGTTATGCGCTTATTTTTTATTTGATTTTGTGCGTGGCATATAATTGCTATGCGCAGAGGACGCTTGAGCAGTGCGCAATTGCACAGGCGCGCACCTTAGAGGGAACGTTGCTCGCACGGCTGCGCTAGAATCACAGCTAACGTTAGCCATGCTGCTACCTCTCTGCTCGGGGAGGGCGTATACGTATGTGACGTATGACGTGACAGTATGTGACGTGTGTAAGGTGCGCTTGCTGTCTGTGAGAGGGAGACACAGAAAAGAGTGAGAAGAGCCAGTCGTGTAATGCCAGCAGCTAAAAGCAACTGCGTGAGAATCCACAGACCTGTGGATGTGTTAAGGTGTGCTGGAAAATGCGGAACGGAAATTAGGGAGCAGCAGAAAAGTGGAATGTATCATTTAAATCGGTGCATTGGAAAACACGGACCAGAGTTTTTTTTTTAAACTGGATCTGATCGGCATTTTCCCATTAAAGTTAAAGTTAAAGTACCAATGATTGTCACACGCCTTGCGATACGCATTTTTTGGCAAATATCGGCGATACGATCCAAATATCGGATCGGGACATCCCTAATGCAGACAGTTGTAAAATTTGGCTGACTGCAGCGAGCCACCTCACAGAGAGATCCGACCAGCTTCTTGTATTATAGGGCACTTATTGTTCCAGTTTTGCACACATTTTCATTAATTTAATAAATGTGGGAGTTAACTTAAAGGCCTACTGAAACCCACTACTACCGACCACGCAGTCTGATAGTTTATATATCAATGATGAAATCTTAACATTGCAACACATGCCAATACGGCCGGGTTAACTTATAAAGTGCAATTTTAAATTTGCCGCTAAACTTCCGGTTCGAAACGCCTCTGAGGATGACGTATGCGCGTGACGTAGCCCGGGGAACACGGGTATGGCTTCCACATTGAAGCCAATACGAAATAGCTGTTTTCATCTCATTCTGGGTGTATTCTGGACATCTGTGTTGGTGAATCTGTTGCAATTATGTTCATTGCATTATGGAGAAAGAAGCTGAGGAAGCAAAGAAGAAAGTTGTCGGTGCGAAGCGTCTATTTTGCGAGGGAAGTCAGCAGCAACACGTACACAGCCGGCGCTTCTTTGTTTACATTCCCGAAAGATGCAGTCAAGATGGAAGAACTCGGATAACAGAGACTCTAACCAGGAGGACTTTTGACTTCGATACACAGACGCCTGTAGAGAACTGGGACAACACAGACTCTTACCAGGATTACTTTGATTTGGATGACAAAGACGCAGACGTGCTACCGTGAGTATGCAGCTTTGGCTTCCAAATATTTGATCGCTTGACCGTATGTGCGCGTCACGTACGTAACTTTTTTTTAAATATATAAGCTTTATGAA
The DNA here is from genome assembly GCF_033978785.1 of Entelurus aequoreus. NCBI lineage: Eukaryota > Metazoa > Chordata > Actinopteri > Syngnathiformes > Syngnathidae > Entelurus > Entelurus aequoreus. The sequence continues at coordinate 30,812,000 of NC_084743.1, forward strand.
CCTTGGGTTAGGTGAACGGTCTTTTGGGCTGAGTGATTGTGTGTGTTGATCAGGTGTTTGAAATGTATTGACGTGTTCTATGGAGCTAGGAGCTAGCAGAGGAGCTAGGAGCTAGCATAACAAACACGTAGGTGTTTTTATGCAGGATTAATTTGTGGCATATTAAATATAAGCCTGGTTGTGTTGTGGCTAATAGAGTATATATATGTCTTGTGTTTATTTACTGTTTTAGTCATTCCCAGCTGAATACCAGGTACCGTGAGTAGCAGCTGCGCTTCCAAACATTTGATCGCTTGCCAGTACGTGCGCGTCACGTACGTTACTTTGTTTAGTGAAGTGAAGTGAAGTGAATTACATTTATATAGCGCTTTTTCTCAAGTGACTCAAAGCGCTTTACATAGTGAAACCCAATATCTAAGTTACATTCAAACCAGTGTGGGTGGCACTGGGAGCAGGTGGGTAAAGTGTCTTGACCAAGGACACAACGGCAGTGACTAGGATGGCGTAAGCGGGGATCGAACCTGCAACCCTCAAGTTGCTGGCACGGCCGCTCTACCAACCGAGCTATACCGTTTAAATATATAAGCTTTATTAACCTTGGGTTAGGTGAACGGTCTTTTGGGCTGAGTGATTGTGTGTGTTGTGCAGGTGTTTGAATTGGATTGGCGGCTTATATGGAGCTAGGAGCTAGGAGCTAGCATAGGAGCTAGCATAACAAACACTGAGGTGTTTTTATGCAGGATTAATTTGTGGCATATTAAATATAAGCCTGGTTGTGTTGTGGCTAATAGAGTATATATATGTCTTGTGTTTATTTACTGTTGTAGTCATTCCCAGCTGAATATCAGGTCACCCCCGGCTCTCACAGCATCTTCCCTATCTGAATAGCTTCAACTCCCCACTAGTCCTTCACTTGCACTTTACTCATCCACAAATCTTTCATCCTCGCTCAAATTAATGGGGAAATTGTCGCTTTCTCGGTCCGAATCTCTCTCACTTCATGCGGCCATCATTGTAAACAATAGGGAACTTTGCGTTTATGTTCAATTGACTACGTCACGCTACTTCCGGTAGGGGCAAGCCTTTTTTTTATCAGATACCAAAAGTTGCGATCTTTATCGTCGTTGTTCTATACTAAATCCTTTCAGCAAAATATGGCAATATCGCGAAATGATCAAGTATGACACATAGAATAGATCTGCCATCCCCGTTTAAATAAAAAAAAATCATTTCAGTAGGCCTTTAACTGTTTCTTATTCCAAATGAATTGTTTTTTTTTAAAGTTGCAAGTGATAAACGCTTATTTAGTGAAACAAAAAGAAATGTTAGACTGCATCAATATACATAAATTAAAGATGAATCATTGATTTTTAATCGAATCGTAGCCCCTGAATTGTAAGCGAATCGTGAGATGCGATCGAATCGTGACCTTTACTAAAGATTCCCACCTCTAGTTTGTAGTGATCAATTTGTTAAAGGTTTGTTTGATATACTTTAACAGTTATTTCCCATTTAAGTATTACTTTGATATTGTTTGTATTTCTTAAACACATGTATGCTATGAATGTTTGAAAAAGCACCAACTCACCGTCTCTAAATAAAAGAAAGCAAATGTGAGCAAAACCTAAAAGAGTTAGAGGGGAACTGCACTATTTTTTGGAATTTTGCCTGTCGTTCACAATCATTATGAAAGACATAACGACGGATGGATTATTTTTAATGCATTCTAAAAATAAACGTAATTAAAAGTCCGCAAAGGAGTAAAGGGCCTGAATACATATGAACATGTGATTTTTGAGGGTTTTAAAAAATAAAATACAATTAAATAACACATAAATACATTTCTGTTTTTTTTCTGTCAAGTTGTGGTGCTGAGTGTACATTAATGAGGGATAAAATGTACTTTTGAGATTTTAGCAAATGGCTGCAATGAAACAAAGAGTGAAAAGTTTAAAGGGGTCTGAATACTTTCCGTACCCACTGTAAATGTGTAAGTTGCTGTCTATCAGTATGTCTTACTTTGCTCATTGATTTGTCCCAGTACTGAGTGAGGCACCTCCAGATCTGCCACAGAATGTCCTGTTTGACAACTGGCAGTTGACATGGACCCCTGCCACAGAAGAGCACAATGTCACCTACACTGTTAGGTACCACAGGTGAGGGTCAGTGAGTGTGTGTGCATGCATGAGCTGGCTAGAGTGTTTGGAGTGGAAGAGCTCACTCCATTTGGGAGTGGGCTCAGAATGTAACCCCCTTCAAGAGCATATACATCTCCCATTTCTGGAAATATTTTTTTGTATCTTTTAATGGGACAACACCAGAGAAAAGACACTTGTACAGTTTTTGGTTTACAGCTTGCATAACAGTAAAAATTTGCAATCTTCTCAAAATAACTTAACATATAGCCATTAATTAACAAAGAACTGCTAAGTGATTTTTTAATTTATTTTTTAGCTTGTGCCACTGGAAAACATATCATTTTAATGGGAAAAAATCGATTAGAATTCGAATCGCGATTCTCACGTTGTGCAATTCAGAATCGATTCTCATTTTTAAAAAATCTATATATTTTTTAAAATGTATTTATTTAAATTTATTTTTATTTATTTTTTATTTTTTAAATTAATCAATCCAACAAAACAATACACAGCAATACCATAACAATGCAATCCAATTCCAAAACCAAACCCGACCCAGCAACACTCAGAACTGCGATAAACAGACCAATTGAGAGGAGACACAAACACGACACAGAACAAACCAAAAGTAGTGAAACAAAAATGAATATTATAAACAACAGTATCAATATTAGTTACAATTTCAACATAGCAGTGATTAAAAATCCCTCATTGACATTATCATTAGATATATATATATAAAAAAAAAAAGAACAATAGTGTCACAGTGGCTTACACTTGCATCGCATCTCATAAGCTTGACAACACACTGTGTCCAATATTTTCACAAAGATAAAATAAGTGATATTTTTGGTTCATTTAATAGTTAAAACAAATTTACATTATTGCAATCAGTTGATAAAACATTGTCCTTTACAATTATAAAAGCTTTTTACAAAAATCTACTACTCTGCTTGCATGTCAGCAGACTGTTGTAGATCCTGCTGAAATCCTATGTATTGAATGAATAGAGAATCGTTTTGAATCGGGAAAAAAATAATTTTTGAATCGAGAATCGTGTTGAATTGAAAAAAAAAAAATCGATTTTGAATCAAATCGTGACCCCAAGAATCGATATTGTATCGAATCGTGGGACACCCAAAGATTCACAGCCCTACTATATATATATACTGTATATATGTATATGTTTTGGCTGCATTTGCACAGGGTTTTTAAAAATACATAGCATTTTTTATCATCTTCTATTTTGTCCTTTGAATGTACAAGTAACTGTCTTGTTTTTGTGTGAGGTTTAACTGCTGTGGTTACGGTATTTTGAGTTTTTTCATGACCGGTTGTATTGGTTCTGTTATTCCCATGATGTACGGTAAGGTTATGAAGTCTGCGTTTTTTATTACAGATTTTGCTGTGGGTCTTTTCTTTGTTCCCTTTTCCTTGTTTTTTACTTGTTGTTCCCCTTTTTTAATGGCCTACATCGCTTTAATGCGTTTCTCCTCCTTTCATATGTGTTCTTCTTCCGTTATGACGTTGGCCTGTTCATCGAGTTTCCTTATGACTGATAGTTTGTGTGCTGTGGGATGTTTGGCGTGTCCAGAGTAGATATTTGTCGGCGTGTGTCTGTTTTCTGTTCACAGGGATGTTTTGGCTGCCATCATCTTTGTGGTGAATTTTCATGTCAAAAAATGTTGTGATCTGGTCTGTTTCCTCTTCATATGTGAATTTGATTTTGTCAATGCTATTGAGGTGGTCTGTAACACCCTTTGTGTGTCCCCTTCTTTATTTTTACCGGTATGTTGTCTATGTATCTTCTCCACAAGGTGGGTCTGCATTGTTTGTGTGATGTGTCCAAGTCCTCCATGAAGAAACTGCTCTTTATAGGTGATAAGGGGTCCCCCATTGCCAGTCCCTCCTTTTTGTTTGTATATAATTCCTTTGAATTTAAAGTAGAGTACAGTCTATGTGAAGGGTCACATTCACTGGGGTTTTGGTAAAAAGTGAAATGACATAATGTGAAATACATTTTGTCGGGTTCCAGTTTTATTGTGTGGAGGTACAGTTGAGATTTGTTTTGAATTTTTGCAGTGGTATTCTTTGAGGCCAAGGAGTGTTTTTATTATTTCATCGAGGTATTTTGATAAATTATATGTGATTAATCATATACTATCTACTACTGTTGGGCGACACGTATCAGTGGTCAGGTAACCCTTTTGAGGAAGATTGCAGAGGACAGTCAAAACATCCATCCAGCCATCCATTTACTACCGCTTGTCCTTTTCGGGGTCGCGGGGGTGCTGGAGCCTATCTCAGCTGCATTTGGGTGGTGGGCGGGGTACACCCTGGACAAGTCGCCAGCTCATCACAGGGCCAACACTGATAGACAGACAACATTCACACAAGTCAAAGTAAAAATATTCCATCTATTACACTAAAAGCTTGTCTGACTGGAAATAATTGAAAAGTGCATTGTGTGTGCTTGTATCAAAGAAGGTGGTTATTTTTGAAATACAGACTGACTCCCCTGTCATTTTCTTTTTATTTTGAATTCAGCTTGGATGCTGGTATTTGGAAAGATGTCCCAACCTGCAAGCGGATATCTTTCACCTCCTGTAATGTCACTTTCATGAAAGCAGAGGCAGACCATGGGTGTGTTATGATGGGTGTGCTGGCAGAGAGGCATGGACTGACTTCAGAACTAGCTAGAGCCTGTAGCAAACAAGGTAAGCATGTTGTAAGTAGAAGCAACCTGTTCTCATTTTCTCCATAAGGTACACATTTTTCTTTTACCTCAAAGTTATTCCAAAACTATAAAGTAAGTAAGTCTAATAATAACAACAGTAAATTTATTTTCTTTTTAAGATATATTAGCGATGTAGCATTGTTGCTTTCTATTGCTGGGTTGCACATGGCCTAACATCCGGTTGCTGTTGCCTGGATACATGCACATGGAGGTCAAAAGCAATGGAATACTAGAAAGAAGTCAATTGAAAGCAGAGTGAAAATTATGACATGCACTGTTCTCGGCTTTAAAGGGGAACTGCACATTTTTTTGAATGTTTTCTATTGCTCACAATCCTTATGAGAGACAAATAGACAAAGGTATTTTTTTTTTTGTCTAACATGTAAAAATGTTATCGTTTTAGCTGGCTACCAATGCAGCTAATAGGCGCAATCAATTCTATCTCTAAATCACTTTAAAAAGGCATTCAAAATCGCCAACAACACTTAATTTGCATTCTGTAACCTGTATAATAACCAAGCTGTAGTGGCATTGTTATTGTAAGCGGGAACACGGAGGAACTCTTTTTCCAGCCGAGTAACACATCGACATGCTTTGGTATTAGCCGTAAAAGCTAGCTACGGCAAGAGATAAGTTAGCTTCTGTGTCAGCACCCGAATCGCGTTTGAGCTTGTAATGTACAACACAAAGTGATAGGACATCAATCTGTACTGACTGAAAAACATGAATATTCATATTACAATATCTGTAAAGTATTAGCCCACATTTCATGTTTTGTTCGTACACTGCTAGCTCGCCAGCGTATGTCGTTGTAATAACACGCACGACATGCTGCGTGTATCATGATCAATATTAAAGTTGACTCACTCGATGGACAGTTGAGTGTTTGGTCCAGCTGGCCGGGGACGTTTTTTCCGTTATATTTTACATAAGTACTCCATTTATGTCGAAATAGCTTGGCTCCAAACTCCACATTTACACCGTCAAATTCATGCTGACCCCACTCTCTAAGCTTCTGTCTGTCTTACGTTTCACTCTTTCTTCGTGCTCGCTTCTATAAGCACTAGTTCATCCTCTGTATATTCAGCTTCAAAAAGATAAGGTTGTGAGTCCTCGTTTGAGGGGGTGTCATACATATATGCACTTTTCCTGCTAATGTTTCCTGTGTGGGCAAACGCAAAACTCTGTGAGCATTCAGTGGAGCACATGTGAGTAAAATCAGATGTGCACACTGTGGACATACCATCAGAACTCCTGTCCCAAACCTGATCTCATAACAATCTAAATATTATTGTTATTATTATTTTAAAATCAAAATAATGAGATTATTTTATTATATAGGTGATCTGGCCCACTTACAATAAAACAAAAAAATACAAAATCTTGTTTTTCATGAGCTATGTACTTGTGTTGTATGTGTTGGTGGGGGTCCTGCTTTGGAAATAATTTGTACCCCTTTCAGAGATCACATTTAGTTCCCCTTAAAACCCTCTCATGTTGCAGAATCAGATGTAAGCATGGGATAAAGGGAACATGCATGTAACTTTCTGTTTGTAAAATATATTTCTCTTTAGCAGTTTTGTAATCTAGTAACATTTCATGATTAATATCCATAAATTAACATTCTTAATACATGACAGTAGAATAAGTACAAATCTGATTAGGGAGTCATAGTGTAAAGACCTGAAGTTTACACTTTATGTGTGGTGTTTAGAGTTGTCTGACTTTTTGTTTGGCCATAAACGCATCATGTGGCATGAGTGTGTGTGTTGGTGCAGGTGAGAAAGAGCGTGCGGTTACTGTTGATATAACAGATGACAAAGAGTTGGTTTAAGCCTATTTTGTATGGCAGACAATGATCAGTTTTTCGAGAAAAACGTTTTTTACAAATGGTTTTGGTGTGGTTACGGCTGAATATAAACAGTTTTGCTCAATAAAGTGATCGATGGAATTCCTGTCCTCCTTAAAGCGCCTCGACAGACAACCGTGCGAACGATAACTGTTATCTCTTGTGGCCGCTTGTTGTCACCTGTCACTCACTAAGTTGCATTGCAAAACCATGCAGAATAAATTGTTGTGTTTACTTTGTTTACAGTTCAAAAAAGATTTCATTTTGTGCGCAGCATAGATTTGAGGTCCACAGAGGACGCATGAGCCGTGCGAAATTGAGCAGGTGCACACCTAAGAGGAAACATTGCAGCAATATAGTTTTCCGGGTGGAAATCGGGAGAAATTCAGGAGAATGTTGGCTCTGGGAGATTATTGGGAGGAGCACTAAAATTTGGGACTTTCCTGGGAAAATCGAGAGGGTTGGCAAGTATGGCCATGATTATAAAAACACTTGCTGTTGTTTCCGGAAGTAGGAACACACATTTGTTGCCGGAAGTCTGAAGTGCGCTGCTCTGGAAACGGAAATAAATGTGCTCAGGAAATCAGTTACGACAATGCTTAAAATAACCAAAATAAGATAAATATTGATCATATTACATATTGTTATGAACGCGTTTGTTAGTACATTATATATATACTTGCAGTGTGTATAAAAAGGTTGATGTAGGGTTTTGAAGTTGTTCTAGAGGGCTTTGAAAGTTACAACAGTGACTCCCATTAGCCACATCTTCCAAGCGTTTTTGATCAATTTTAAAATTCTAATAAAAAAAAGAAAGGTCATGTGTTTTTGTCTCTCATAACGATTGTGAAGGATAGGCAAAATTTCCCCCCCAAAAAAGAGCAGTTACCCTTTAACGTTATTTCAGAGTTCCTAAGAGTCCATCATAAAAGGAAAAAAGTTGTTAAAACAAACAAAAACCACAGAGAAAAGTTGATGTGTGTTTAAACTGGTCACTCTCGCTGAGTAAACATAGCGTTTGAGTGACCACTTTGTCAATGCCTGTAAGAACTTAATTTAGTATATTACCTTGAAGTCCCCTGTAACATTACAAATCTCATTGGACAATTTTGCCTGGTATTTCAGGTCGAAGCATAATAATGTTTGTAAATAAAAGAAAGAAGCACACAAGGATGCATCCGTTATTTGGAGGGCAAACTTTAGTATTACAAGCTGTCATATTATCATTAATGTAGCAATTAAGATGTTTAAGATTCTACAATCGTTGGCATCAGTTGTCACGCCAACAACAGCTCGCTAGCAGTAGCACAGTTTTTTTTCCAGTTTTTTTTTTTATAAAAGATTATATTACCTGACACGTTGAAGTCATTTGGAAACTGTTGGGGTCTTATTATTATTTTCTAAGAGCTTATTGTTTATATACCGTCGTTAGTATCTCCACTGTACTGTATATACCAATCAAAAATGTTGTTAAGTTATGTGCCTTTAAAAAGAATAAAACTGCAGGATCGGTATTGCATAACTTAAGCAGAATATTTATAGCACAGTTTGATGAATTAGATGTTTTTGTTCAGCAAAGTACATGCATACACATTTACTGCATCGTACGTAGTCCTTATAATCCCTCGTATTTATTTGGATTCTTGTAAAAATAAAATAGCCATTTATTTTTTGGTGTGTATTTATTGTTTGAATAAAAGGGACATTTTTTGAACAAAAGCATTTAATGGCCTGGGGCTATACTGATAAGTTGACTTTAAGATTTGTACTTGAGTGCCAATGATCCTACCCCCAGAGTTACCTGTCTTGTTATAATGTCTCAGTCAACAGATGATTAGTCTTTTGTTTTGTTTCTTTTCCTCCTACAGGTTTCTCATGTAGCCCCGAAGTTGTGTTGAGTGCACGCCCTGACTTCTTGACTGTTCATTTAAGTAGAAACAGTGGGTTTGCTCAGGAAGGTTACCATGTGAAACACAGGATTTACTTTGGAAAGAAGGGAGAACCCTTTGAGGTAAGACATCTCGTGCATTAGGTTGAATAATAATAGATAATAGGGACGCAATTCCATCACTAATAACAGAAGTTATCTTAAGGCACTCCTTGAGGAGCATTTCTTAAATAGCATACGTAATAGCAAAAACAGTGGTTATCTGCAAACAAATTACCATATTTTCCAGACCCTAGGGGTTTAAGGCGCACTGCCGATGAGCTGGTCTAATCAGGTCTATTTTCATACAAAAGCCACACCAAATTTTAAGGCGCATTAAAGGGATAATTTTATGAATTATTTGTTCTACACTTAAAACACTTCCTTGTGGTCTACATATCAGGGAATGGTGTTTTCTTTGGTCAAAATGTTGCATAGATTATGTTTTAAAGGGAAACTGCACCTTGTTTGTGAATGACTGAGCATTTCATGGAAGCTGCTTTTATACTCAATCATGGCACCCACCTGTTCCCAATTAGCCTGTTCACCTGTGGGTTGTTCCAAATAAGTGTTTGATGAGCATTCCTCAACTTTCTCAGTCTTTTATGCCACTTGTGCCAGCTTTTTGAAACATGTTGCAGGCATCAAATTCCAAATGAGCTAATATTTGCAAAAAATAACAAAGTTTTCCAATTCGAACGTTAAGTATCTTGTGTTTGCAGTCTATTCAATTGAATATAGATTGAAAAGGATTAGCAAATCATTGTATTCTGTTTAATTCACGATTTACACAATGTGCCAACTTTACTGGTTTTGGGGTTTGTATATGTACTACCACATAAAAAAAGTCTTATCATATGATCTGATTCTCTATTGTTTATACCGTAATTTTAACGTCTGGGTTGCAGCGAATGTAACTGCAACCTAACATTTTACGTCTCTTGAAAGAAATTCATGACGAGAGCCAACAGAGTATGGATGTCACCAACCATAGCAGTCTGCAACTAGCATGGAGGGAGAGCACAAAGAAAGCTAAACCAATTAACGCCAAAGAGGAATTGGTGACAAAAAGAGGGAAGACAAACTCGTGTGTTGTTTGGATCACAAAAGTCACACCGACTAAACTATTGATAACAGTATATGTATTCATTTGTGCTGTCAAATTCTTTATTTTTTTCAGATTAATCTCTCTTTTAAATTTTAATTAATAATGATTATTTTTGACTATATGTGTTTTATGAAAAACTTGAATATAAAATATTTGCAGAAGTGTTCTACTCTTGTGTTGTACTGTACATTGATAGCATACACTTGTGGAAAAATACAGATTGATAGATGTAAAAGTTTTAGTGACTCATGGGTGCTCCTTTATAGGCTCTTATCAAAAAGAAGGTTTTATATCTCCTTTCAAACATTGTGTTACAAACACAGTCATTCACTATTAATCATTAGTTGAGCCCTTGCGGATTTTGTACGTTTATCCCCTGACAAAGACATGAACAATCAATCATTTTTGTAGGTCTATTTTAACAGAGATAGAGAATCTCAACAAATATTTCCTGAAAAGAAAACTTTAAATAAAGATTAAAATGTATTTGTAATCATTGTTAAATACGAATTTCATCACCTACTAACCTACACACATTTCCCTCACTGGTTATGTGCCAATGGAGCATTGAAGTGCACATTTTAGTCATGTTCCTTCAGGAAGGAACATTTTTTAGAGGATGCCATTGTGGGTGCCATTATTTGTAAATGAAATAAATTACTAACAGCAAATAGTCGTCGCTCTTGTATATGATTAGTAACGCTATAATTTGGATGCAACAACTAAAAGCAACATGTCGATTTGTGTATCATAGATGCGGTGTCCAAGACAAATGCAGGATGGAAAAAAAAGTTATAATACAATTTTATATTATCTTTCAACAGACATATGATGCTGTGTCCTCGGTGTCTTTTCATGAAGTAAAGGAAGGAGAGCATTACTGTGCAAGTGTGCAGTACCTTTATTTCGATCATCTTGTCGGAGTGGCAAGCTGCACCCAGTGCCAAGTCATCCCTCAGTCAAGTAAGACTATATTTTTGGTGAATTACCCATGTCTAATAGTCTTTTATTCAATTTTTTTTAAAAATCTATTTGAGATGTCATTGTCTGGAGAGGTAACCCTTTAAAATAACATATATTTGTTCACTAGGCTTCAGTAATGTAGTTTTTTTTCATTCCTCCCCTCCAAATTTATATCATTTTTATTGTATATCATCTATATCACACAACCCTAATGACTGCTCTCTGCATCTGAAGTAAACACGCTACAGCAACACCTTAGTTACATAAATCACATTAGAGAAAAAAATTATAACTACCAATTGTAACTGCTTGAGTTTATATTCTAAAATCACAAGGGTTCAATTCACTGTGCTACGCCTATTGATAATATTAGTACTAATGATTTTGATAATAAGACTACAAGTGGTCTGCTAAAAACCGACATCAGTGATCATCTGCCAGTTTTCACAATCTATGACGGAAACTTCAAGAAGAGGTCGTGGAAGACAAAAAGACATTTCAAAGACTACGCACAGAACAAAGTATGAATGACTTTAAAAATGATATAAGAGAACAATGTTGGGACAAAGTGTACAGTGAAAAATATGTAGATGAAGCATATGACAATTTCTTTAATACTTTCCTGGTGCTGTATGATAAACATTCTCCATAAAAATAACTTATAAAAAAGCAAAAAATAACAATGAACCAAGGATGACAAAGGGATTATACAATGCTTGTAACAAAAAATGTTCATAATACAAAGCTCTATAGAGGCTGAAAATAGGTACAACAATTTTTAACTAACCACCAAACGTGTAAGAAAGAATATTACAGTCATGTTTTAGACAGAACCAAAACAACATGAAGGAAACATGGGGCATACTAGTGAGCAGTGTTGGGACTAACGCGTTACAAAGTAACGGTAACTAGTAATCTAACGCGTTATTTTTTATATTCAGTAACTCAGTTACCGTTACTACATGATGTGTTACTGCGTTGTTTTACGTTACTTTTTATGTAGTATAAAGTGTGTTTTATCGGAGCGCTGCAGTGTCATCGTTCTGATTCTTCTTGTGTCACAAGCTGAGGAAGAGAGACATGCGCTTTGTGTGTGTCTGGGTGTGGGGAGGGAGGAGGGGGGTGGGGGGGCATGACTGATCATGGCGGAGCCAGAAGTTGAGTTTGTTAACATGGAGGTATTTTCACTACTTTTCTTTTGTCGAGCACAAAGAAAATAACATTTTAGTTAAATGTAAATTGTGCTTTGGATCAAAGATCCCATTTACTGCCCCAAACAGCAATTAAAATCTGCTGAAACAAGCTACATAAGCAACATGCTTCGACGTAGCTAGTAAAGAGAGACAGAGACTCCAATGCCACTTCACCTCCACTACCACCACTTAAGGATTAACTCTGCCTCTGCTCATCATTCAGCACTGAAGGTACACACTCTGTCAATCAATGTTCCCTCTAATTTTTCATGTGTGTGAGCAAACGCAAAAACTCCCTGAGCATTCAGTGGAGCCCATGTGAGCAACATCAGACAGGTGTGCTGCTGGCTACACCAGCAGCACACCTGTCCCAAACCTGACTAAATAACAACTTTAATCTCCATCCATCCATCCATTTTCTACCGCTTGTCCCTTTCGGGGTCGCTGGAGCCTATCTCAGCTGCATTCGGGCGGAAGGTGGGGTACACCCTGGACAAGTCCCCACCTCATCGCAGGGCCAACACAGATAGACAGACAACATTTTCTTAATATTATAATGAAATGACAGCAGTCATTTCCATTTCTAACATAAGTGTTTAGGCCCACTTACAATGACAATAACAAAAAATATTGTTTTTCATGAACTGTGTACTTGTATTGTTTGTCTGGGTGGAGGTCCTGCTTTGGAAATAATTTGTACCCCTTTCAGACATTGCATTTAGTTCCCATTAAAACATTCACATGTTGCGCAATGAGATGTAAGCAGGGGATCATGTGTACATTCCTGCAACTTCCTGTTTGTAAAAAAATTATTTTTATTAGTATTTATTTAATATACTAACAGCATTTCATGATTAATATTTATAAATGAAGATTCCTAATAAATGACACTAGCATAAGCACACATTTGATTGGTAAATCCTAGTGTAACGACCTGGAATGACACTTTATGTGTGGTGTTGGAGTTGTCCGACTTTTTGTGTGGCTGTAAACGCATCACTGGCTAAGTGCCATATGTGCATGTGTTGGTGCAAGTGAGAAAGAGCGAGCGGCTGCTGTTGATATAACAAAGTTGGTTTTGGTCTGGTTTGTACTGCAGAAAATGACCACTTTTGCTAGATATAGTTTTTTTTACTAATGTTTTGGTGATGTGTTTATGGCCGACAATAAAGAGTTTTGCTCAGTAAAGTGATGGATGGAATTCATGTCCTCAAAGCGTCTCGACAGACGTTACAATATTTGAACAATGATGACGAAAACTGTTTTCTCTGTCGTGTCCGTGTCATGTCAAAAATTGTTATGCGCTTATTTTTTAATTAGATTTTGTGCGTGGCATAGATTTGCCGTGCGCAGAGGACGCTTGAGCAGCGCGCAATTGCACAGGCGCACACCTTAGTGGAAACGTTGCTGTCAATTCTCTTACATACTCTTTCATTCTAGACTTCTAGAGTGTTTGATTATCACATCACTCTAAATGTATAGACTATAAAGTTCACAAACATAGAGAGGGATCCTAGTGGGCCAGGCCAATCTTTCCTTATCTCTAAACTAAAACTGGGGAAATGTGTAGAGTGTTCTGGGCTTCAGACATGATTTTATTTCAGAATTCCTTGAGGAAAAAATGCCTGGTTAGGCTTTGTGTATGTAGTGTGTGCCTTTCTTGCTTTACAGCTATGCTGTTATTATGCTGTTTGTTACTTATGTATGTTATGTTGCAGCTATTTAAAATAGTTTTGTCAATTTGTTCTGGCCAGAAACAAATTGGCCTTTGTAACATATCTTTGTCTTTGTGTGTTGTATGTAGAGCACATTGCTTAGCAGAGTTCAGTGATGCAAATGCATATCAAGTTGATCAACAGATTGTATTATTCTACAGTGCAATAACAGTACTGAAATGATGGCTAAAAGGGCATTAATGGGAGCCTTAAAAAAAGAAGAAAAAAAGAAGTAACTAAATAGTTACTTTTTACAGTAACGCATTACTTTTTGGTGTAAGTAACTGAGTTAGTAAACTGAGTTACTTTTGAAATAAAGTAACTAGTAACTAACTAGTTACTGGTTTTCAGTAACTAACCCAACACTGCTAGTGAGTAACATTTAAAATGGTATTAAGAAAGATTACCTCACAATACTTTTTAGATAGAAATATAGAAAATGACAATATGAACAAAGTAGTTGACCACTTTAATAATTAATTCGTAAATATATTGGAACCAACCTGGAACAAAGGATACCAAATACTGGGTCAGTTGAGGGCTTGAATGACATCATGGATAGAAATCCCAACTCGATGTTCCTCAAAAACGTGACAAAAGAAGAAATAATCCAAACTGTAATGAAATGTAAATCCAAGACCTCAACCGACTGTCCCGGAATTGATATGAAAGCAATAAAAGGAGTTGTTGAAGAAATTTCAGAACCCTTGAAGTATATTAGCAATCTATCATTTCAAACTGGCAAATTCTTAAACATGAACATAGCAAGAATTATACTGATTTATAAGACTGGAGACAAACACCAGTTTACAAATGATAGACCAGTTTCCCTATTCCCACAATCCTCTAAAATCACTGAAAAATTATTTAGTAACCGATAGGACAAATTCATGAACAAAAGTGGATGACTCTCGGACAATCAATACGGATACAGAGCTAATATTTCAACATCGATAGCAATAATCAAAATAACAGAGGAAATCACTAATGCAATGGATGATAAACAGTGTGCAGCAGCAGTATTTATGGATCAAACAAAAGCATTTGACACAATTATAACATCTTAATCAACAAATTAGAACTGTATGGAATAAGAGGATAGGTCTTGAAGTGGATAAAGAGCTACTTAACTATCAGGAAGCAATACATGAGGATAGGTGAAAGTATTTCAACAGCGCTAGGGATGTCTTGCAGCGTAGCTCAGGGATCAATACTGGGACCAAAATTGTTCAATCTTTATATAAGCGACATTTGTAAAGTTATAAAAGACTTAAAGTTAGTAATATTTGTTGACGACACAACTGTGTTCACACAGAAGCTAATACAAATGATAACAGAATAAATGAATAATTTAATAAGATGGTTTAACAAAAATTGACTATCTTTGAATCTCAGTAAAACTAAAATAATGCTATTCGGTAACAGTAGAAGAGAAAGTCAAACACAAATACAAATAAATGGAGTAGATATTGAAATGTTGAAAGAAATCAAATTTGTGGGAGTAATAATAGATGAGAAAATGAGCTGGAAATCTCATTTAGAACATATACAACATAAGGTGGCAAGAAATATTTATATAATGAATAAAGCAAAATATTTTCTAGACCAAAATTCACTTCATATTCTCTACTGTTACCATATCTAAGTTATTGTGTAGAAATATGGGAAAATAACTACAAACGTACACTTCATTCACAAACCGTGTTACAAAATAGGTCAGTTAGAATCATACGTAATTGGATAGAGAGAACCTACAAAATGTTTATTTATTAAATAAAAAATTATGAAATTCAATGATTTGATACATTTGCAAACAGCTACATTTATGCACAAAGCAAATTATAACCTGCTACCCAAGAATGTACAACAATTCTCAAAAAAAGAGAAGTATCATTTTAGTGAAAAATGTAATTCAAAACATTAGCATGCACGTCCAACACCTAAGACCTTTAGTAGATCAGTATGTGGAATTTAATAATGCAATGGGTTAAGCAAATAAGTCAATGTACTAATATGATGCAGTCTAAGAGGCTATTCAAACTACAAGTCTTTACAAAATACAAGGAGGAAGAATTGGTACAAATGTATTGAACTTATTGAAAATACGATGTTATTATTACTATCATGTCATTAAGTGAATCATAAATGTCTTAACTGTTGTATTTAGAAATCCTGAATGTAAATTGTGTTACAAATTGAGAACAAGAAGTAAGTGTATGTGTTAGTATTTGCTATGAAGTTAAAAACGGGCAAAATTAAAAAAGCTTTGCTTCTTCCTACTCATTTTCGGGCATGTTGTAAAGAGAAATTGAAAATTAGTGATGTATCATATTGAAACTGTATACATGTTTGGAATAAATCTCTACCAACCAACCAAAAAGAACAGAACTTAAAGGGTGTGCTGGTCTGTTACTCAACTGAATGAGGCAACAGCAAAGCCTTCTGAATACAGAGAAAGTACAGTAAATGGCGCATGCAGCACACTGCACTAAATCTGTAGGTAGCATAGCACAATTTTATCATTTCTATTTCAACAAATGAAAAATAGTAGGTCTAGACGTTTAAAAACACATAACAATGATAATGCATGTCTTTCTGATGTATGTTTTTCAGGTGAAGCAACAAAACATTTGGAAGCAATAGTCGCCGTGGTAATCGTCCTGGTTATTTTGATACCACTCTTTGCCTACATTTGCCTCTTTCAGAGGAAGAGAATCAAAGAATTGCTGCAACCTTCATACAAGATTCCAAATCATGTGAGTAATAGTAATACATATTTTTTTATTAATGTAATCAAAAAAAATATCTTGCATAGGTGCCACATCTATGCACAGATAATGAATCCTGATATTGTGCAAATTAGACATTTGCTGGCATATGTTTTCTAGGTTGTTATGGTTATGTTAAATAATGCCTATTCCAACAGTGATTTTTTTCTTTGAGCCACATTTGGGTTATATCCAAGGTGTACTCCACAGCATGGTAACCAATGGATTATTAAGAGACAACAGAGAAAGAAAGAATGTGTGTGTGAGTGAGGGAGACGGATACACCAAAGAATCGAGGTTATGCCAAATAAAAGCAAGGGAACATTGCTGGAATGCTTGAAGAATGACAAAAACAAGCTTGCACAAAACAAAGGTTGTAAATATTGTGTCTAGAAGAATTATGTAAGTAATGAAGAATGTCTTATTGTTTGTAATGTATATTTGTACAAGTTGAGGCACTAATCCCTTCAGAGTTTTTTATTTGACTTTAAATTCACATGTGCTAATCCAGCAGTGTTAACCGTACGGCCCTCGGGCCAAAACCAGCCCACCTGGGATTTCCATCCGGTGTTCTGTCAAATTCCACTGCTTCCTCGAGAAAAGCTACCGGACGTAAAACGTTGATGAAAACGACACCTGTCACATTTCTACCCCTCAAAAGAGGCTTTTGATAATCTGTACATTTCGTGTTGTACTTAAGACTGGGGACACATTTTCTGGGAGCACATAACTATGCTGAAATAATGTATCCCCTTTTAACTTTATGTGTGATTCATGAAATGAGTCCACACTCAGACGTTTTGTTGTAGATGATGCTACATATGTACAAAATAAACTGCATGATTGTAGTACATCAGTTGAGAAAAATGACTAAATTGCATTAATTATATACTGTAATTTGATTTTGATATTATTATCATTTATTTTATCTTCTGATGGAGATTAAAAAATGAACACCAATGGGAGCATTTTAAAACTCTGCCGGACTCAATTCCTCCTATTTGACTGTTGAACATTATCATATCAGTTATTCAGAAAGTATATATAACAACAAATGAAGATAGAATACCATTAACCGCAACAGCTAAGCTTAAAAAAACCCCAATGATTTGTACATTTTCAGAATGTGCTTGGTCTATTTTTAAACTAAGAAAAAAATCTGAAGTTGTCTTTATTTTTATGTTACCATGCCATGATTTTACCAGTCCGGCCCACTTGAAAATAGATTTTCCTCCATGTGGCACCTCAGTTAAAATGAATTAGACTTGTAAATGAAAGAATTAGACTGTAAAAAAACACAAAATCTGTAGATTTTACGGTAAAAAATGGGCAGCTCAGTTGCCAGAATTTTACAGTAAAGAGAATAATTAATATTTATAGGTAGGTGCATTAATTATACTACGATTGTACTGACCTGGCCCACTTAACTTTGGGTTTATGTGGCCCCTGAACCAAAATGAGTTTGACACCCCTGCTCGAATCAATATGTTTTTAACAAAAATTGGGTGTACAAAAGTATTTGGAGTTTTCTCAAAGTTATCCAGCGTCAATATGTGCATGATATTTATATTTAACCAGTCTTCTTGACAGAAGTATCTTTGAGATTTGAGGTCGGGGCCTCTGGAAGGCATTTGATTAATTGGAAAAACAGTTTGGATGGGTGTTTGGTCACTGTCCATTTGGAACATGTGTCCAAGTTTCACATCTCCAGCGCTGGATTTGAGATGAAGTTGAAATAATTTGATCAGAAATAGGGGTAGGCCGATAAAACGATATCAATACATATCGCGATATACACATTATCAATATCAATAAAAAATGCGCTTGATAAAACGTTCGATAGAAATATATTTTTTGGGTTGGAAGAAGCCGGAAGTTACGAAGCAAAGTTGCTTGCATGAACAAAGGCAATCGCGCTCTGGTAACCTAGCAAAACAGGAAGTGAACACTAAAGGTGGGAATCTTTGACCACGTCACAATTTGTTAAAATTACGATTCAGGAGCTACGATTTGATTAAAAATCGTTTATTGATGCATCTTTATTTGATGTATATTGATGCAGTTTTACATTTCTTTTTGTTTCTCTAAACAAGCAACTTGTAAAAACAGTTCATTTGTAATAAGAAATTCCTATCACATTTATTTAATTCACGGAAATGTGTGCAACATTGGAACATAAGTGCCTTGTAATAAAGGAGCTCGTTGGATCTCTCGGGGAGGTGGCTCGCTGCAGTCGGCCAAATTTTAAAACTGTGTGCATTACTTTATTTACAATTTTTTTAAAAATCATGAGGCGGCGACTTGTCCAGGGTGTACCGCGCCTTCCGCCCGAATGCAGCTGAGATAGGCTCCAGCACTCCCCGCGACCCCGAGAGGGACACGCGGTAGAAAATGGATGGATTATTAACGTTAACTAATCGATTACTGATCTTTTTTTGTCCGAATTGCGATGCATCTAAAAATCTAGCATCTATTTCTGGTGTTTTTGGCGACTGTACTCGTGTTTAGAGACTCAGTTTAAAATCTGTCCCGCCATGTCCGTGACAAAAAGCGACGAAAAGAGCGTCTCTTTCATTAAAAGCCGCCAGTGTCATCTTAAATTGTGAAAATCGCTGTCTGCGGGTATATCTCGAATATATTACAGTACGTCCACAGCGCGGACATGCTGCCGTCGCTCCAGACAACCTCGTGCGTATGGCTGGTGTTAATGTGTATGTTAGTGTGTTATGGTGGTTATTTTTCCCATGGTCTGTGAACACACCGTATAGGAGGAGAATGAACAAGTGTAGTGAAGCACAGAGGCAGATGTGTGCATGGAGGAAATACTTGATGGAAATGGGCCCGTTGTTAGCATAAAATTGGCCATAAAAGCTAAAATTGGCCATAAAAGCTCAAAAGAGTGTGAGACTTTTTCTTCTGCATGCTACAATACATTATATTACTTTATTTTGTTAGGTGTGGCGGCCATTAATCGTTCTAAAAAAAAATTGTGCCGTTATTGATATTTATATTTGACAGCCTTAATTATAACATCATGATATTATATTCATATTAATAATAATTATAATACTAATAATATTATATTAATTCTTAATTTGTTTATTTCTTCCCATCTTATTTTCAATTAAAAAATGAAAAAAGATATTTGCGCAGATTGAAATTTTTTTGACAAAGCTTTTCTTGCATAATGAATACCTGATGCGGCCCAGCCTCACCCAGACTCTGCCTCCAGGGAATTTGAGTTTGAGACCCCTGGTATAAATGAAATAAACAACAAAATATAACAAATGTGCTACATTAAAATAATATTAATTTGGTCCAATAATATTTAGATAATAATTACTGCATGACATGAATTCCTTTCCATACTTAAAAAAGAATAACAGACCAAATTAAATGTTACACAGCCATAACGTCCTGGCACTAATCCTGCAAAAAAATTCCTTTTAGGTTTCTCAATGTTTACATTTTCACACTTTTCGCTATTTTATTACGCTTCATTAAGTACTTCCTTCATATTCCTTATTTTTACACCTTCATTTTAAAGGGGAACTGAATTTTTTATTTTATTTTGCCTATCGTTCACAATCACTATGAGAGACGTAACGACATTCTAAATATTAAACAAATGCGATCAAAAGTCCGCTTACAATGGAGCCTATGGTAGCCGCGCAAGTCCGCCTATAAATCCCTTAAATAAACATCCAAACACCTGTATTATGGTTTTATATAAATGATGTGAGTATATATGTAATGTCGGAACGGACACATTTATAATAACATTTAATATTTGCATAGTTTGATCATTTTTAAACATACATTAATTCAAAAAACGCATCACAAATTTTTTTTCTTCATCACTGATTATTACTCGCTGCAGACTTCATGAGAGCCAACAAACATAATAAAACATCACTTACTGTGCAAGGTCTGCTGTTATTAGGATGCCGACTGCTAGGATGTTCATATATTCCCTTTTAGATGAAGAATGACTCATAATCCTCGTGAAGAAAAGGTGTGGGGGGTGGGCCAAGCGTATTTTTGTGTCATCCTCGCCAGTTTCGCGTCCTAAATGGCTGTCAAAGTGTACCAACTTGTCAGAATACCTACTCGGACTTCTTCTGTGCAGGTGAGAGGCATGATTTGTGATCTACAATAAACTTACAGGGAGCAAGGAAGCAAGGAAACAGCAGAACACTCAATGATGTTAACAGAGGCACACACGGAAATGATCACGGCGCCGCTATAAATAGTTTTTCTGCGTTAGCGCTTATAAAACCATATCACTAATACTTGGTTATTATTCAAAACGTGAAATGTAAATGGAGTATTGTTGGCGGTTTGTGAATGGTTATTTATTGGATTTTATGGTTGAAATGGAGGAACTCCCATTGGCGCCACTGTAAGCAGACTTTTATTTACTTTTTTTTACAGGTTAGAATTAGAGATGTCCGATAATATCGGACTGCCGATATTATCGGCCGATAAATGCTTTAAAATGTAATATCGGAAATTATCGGTATCGGTTTCAAAATTATCGGTACCTGTTTCAAAAAGTACAATTTATGACTTTTTAAAACGCCACTGTGTACACGGACGTAGCGAGAAGTACAGAGCGCCAATAAACCTTAAAGGCACTGCCTTTGCGTGCCGGCCCAATCACATAATATCTACGGCTTTTCACACACACAAGTAAATGCAATGCATACTTGGTCAACAGCCATACAGGTCACACTGAGGGTGACCGTATAAACAACTTTAACACTGTTACAAATATGCGCCACATTGTGAACCCACACCAAACAAGAATGACAAACACATTTCGGGAGAACATCCGCACCGTAACACAACATAAACACAACAGAACAAATACCCAGAACCCCTTGCAGCACTAACTCTTCCGGGACGCTACAATATAGACCCCCCCCCACACACACCTCAACCCCGTCCCCCCAACCCCGCCCACCTCAACCTCCTCATGTTCTCTCAGGGAGAGCATGTCCCAAATTCCAAGCTGCTGTTTTGAGGCATGTTAAAAAAAATAATGCACTTTGTGACTTCAATAATAAATATGGCAGTGCCATGTTGGCATTCTTTTCCATAACTTGAGTTGATTTATTTTGGAAAACCTTGTTACATTGTTTAATGCAATCAGCGGGGCATCACAACAAAATTAGGCATAATAATGTGTTAATTCCACGACTGTATATATTGGTATTGGTTGATATAGGTAATTAAGAGTTGGACAATATCGGATATCGGCAAAAAAGCCATTATCGGACATCTCTAGTTAGAATTCATTTTAAAAAATCCATCCGTCGTCATGTCTTTCGTAATGATTGTGAACGATAGGCAAAATTCCCAAAAAAGTGCAGTTCCCCTTTAAGAAGTTATTGTTAAGTGTTCAATGTGATTTTGTTTGTTTTTCTGGTTGAGTTGACATTTCCTTTCCTTTCTGCCTGCAGAGGAAGGTTACTTTTGAAATAAAATTGTCTACATTTAAATTCCTGGTCCTTAATTTTTTATAGGTCATTAAAAAATATCAATAATTATAGATAACAACTGATATAAAACACTTACATCATGTTACAGTTTTCAGTGATATCGCCAAACTCTAATCAGAAACGATTCCCTCGACATTGTACAGTGCAACCGTATGTACCCTGCTAGCAAAACTAAGCATTTTCCTTTTGTCCTGTCCAGCATGTCCATTATTTTTGGCGCAGTGCTTGACCTACCGGTAGTTGTCTGGGCACTGTTCAAGTGCAGCCATTTGGAGACACGAGTGTCCCATGTCTTTCTTTATATTCTCCCTCAGCTCTGCTACAAAAAGGGATTTCTGTTAGAATAATTGTATCTAAATGATCACAAAACTTTGTGTTTCAATGAGTTCCCGGCGAGAAGACAAAAGCTGTCTTTGAACCTACCAAGAAGAAGGCTTGTAAAACTCCACTGTGTAGGATGGGAAGCAACAAAAAGGTGTTCTGTTTCTTTCATGTATTGTAATCAACAGAAATATATTGTTTTGACCCGAGAACTACAAAGTGAAGAGGAAGCAGGACCGGACTCCCCTACAGGGACCTCTTCTTTGAACTGTTTTACGACTTTTTCTGTGAACTGTTTACGACCTTTTCTTTGAACTGTTCTGTAACCAAAGGCGATGGCTGTTTACGACCCCCGTCCCTTAGAAACAGCTGTTTCCATGTAATCAGGGAAAGTCCAAATAAAAGAGGAGGCGTACAATCTTTCGCCAGAGCGTGATGGAGACTGTACAAGAGTACAGCCCACACGCGCTCTCCTCAATTGAGCCAAATTTAATTATGTCTCTGTTTAATTCCTTGCTTCTTGTCTTGTTTAATAGATGTCATCAGTGTTTGAACCTGACAATTTCCTTCTTTTCAGTTGTTTAGGCCTTATAAGTATGGTCATGCTCTACCAATGCTACTCTCCAGTGGTCGATCTATTCAAACATTCCTTAAAAGAAACTCAAAAATGTATTTCTTTTCTATTATCTTTTTTCAGTTCTTCCTTGATGTACGTCATCCGTATCGCATCCCCATTTCCAGCAACAGCCCAACTGAGGTCTGCGACGATATTGCAAGCGTGGACTTCATCAAACAATGAAATAAGAGGGCCTCACTCCAGTAACCTGATCAGGGGTCTCCATCCTGTTGCTCGCGAGCTACCAGTAGCTCTTTTCTTAGCTTCTTTTCTCCGGACTCTGCAAACTGGACGAGCGAGCATGAGCCTTGCTCACTGGGTCTTATGCAGTGACCTCTCCGGTCCGTTACTCAAAGAGACCTGTGTGCTCCATAACGATTTCCAAGGTCCTTTTTGTTGCGCGACAGAGACAGCGTTGACAGATGTCACAAGAGAAACCAGCAACCATCTCTATGAAAACAAGCCCAAAGTCGCTTATAATAAGCAGACTTGGCAACACTGGATGGAGAATCAGCACATTAGTCCGGTCCCCAAGGTAAATGCTGTCCATTATTCTTAATTATTTCAGAAAACTAGTTGTTTGTAGTACATGCTGTTGTATTGATTTTCAAAAAGTATTTCTTATCTAAAAGTTTGTTTTTCTGTTTGAATACATGTTAAAAAATGGTGGTGTTTTTTTTGGTGGGTGGCTTAAATGAAATTGATTTCAATAAGTTAGAAATTTGAGATACAAGTGTTTTAAGTTACGAGCTGGGTGACGGAACAAACTGTTCTCATGTTGAGGAACTACTGTAATTGGAAATTGGTTCTCAGGGTTCTCTTATAGCCGTTTTACAAGGGCCGTTCGTTCGTGAACCTCACAAATAAACTGGAGGTAACAATGGCAGCAAGTTACAGCTGGCGTTTTCAGAATGTACTGTACTGACTTCAACGTCATTGATGTGAAAGAACATGTTAGGTGTAAAATGATGTTGCTATCCCAATTATTTATTAAAGTGCAATGTCCACACTACGTGCGTGTGCGTGTCAGAATGTGTTTGCATGGGAGCCTTCTGGGGGTTCCTGTAAAGATGAAGCTGAAGTGATTAGGGATGTCCGATAATATCGGACTGCCGATATTATCGGCCGATAAATGCTTTAAAATGTAATACCGGAAATTAACGGTATCGGTTTCAAAATTATCGGTATCGGTTTCAAAAAGTAAAATTTATGACTTTTTAAAACGCCGCTGTGTACACAAACGTAGGGAGAAATACAGAGCGCCAATAAACCTTAAAGGCACTGCCTTTGCATGCCGGCCCAGTCACATAATATCTACGGCTTTTCACACACACAAGTGAATGCAAGGCATACTTGGTCAACAGCCATATAGGTCACACTGAGGGTGACCATATAAACAACTTTAACACTGTTACAAATATGCGCCACACTGTGAACCCACACCAAACAAGAATGACAAACACATTTCGGGAGAACATCCGCACTGTAACACAACAGAACAAATACCCAGAACCCCTTGCAGCACTAACTCTTCCGGGACGCTACAATATACACCCCCGCTATCCCCCCCACCTCAACCCCGCCCACCTCAACCTCCTCATGCTCTCTCAGGGAGAGCATGTCCCAAATTCCAAGCTGCTGTTTTGAGGCATGTTAAAAAAAATAATGCACTTTGTGACTTCAATAATAAATATGGCAGTGCCATGTTGACATTCTTTTCCATAACTTGAGTTGATTTATTTTGGAAAACCTTGTTACATTGTTTAATGCATCCAGCGGGGCATCACAACAAAATTAGGCATAATAATGTGTTAATTCCATAACTGTATATATTTGTATCGGTGGATATCGGAATCGTTAATTAAGAGTTGGACAATATCGGAATATCGGATATCGGCAAAAAAGCCATTATCGGACATCTCTACTTCTGATCTTGTTTTTTAAGGGGAACTGCACTTTTTTTTCTCTTTTTTTTATTTGAACACTGTTCACAATCGTTATGAGAGACAAGAACACATGTTTTTTTTGGTTTTTTTTGCATTCTACTTTGTAATAATCGGCTCGTTTTTGGTGGCTAGCAATGGGGGTAATTTAAACAATCCATTCAGCCTCTAAATCACTCTAAAAATGCATTCAAAACCCGACCAACAATACTTCATTTATATCCGTAACCTGTGTAATAACCTAGCTATAGCGACATTGTTATTGTAAGAGCAAACACTGAGGATCTGTTTTTTTCTAGCGTAGTAACACATGCCTCTTCATAAGATAGCTTCTGCGTCAGCAGCTGGATCGCTTTTGAGTTTGTAATGCACAACGATGCAACAATGCCATAGGACACAAATCAAGTATTAGCCCACTTTTCATGTTTTGTTTGGACACAGCTAGATCCACAGTGTATGTAGTTGTAATAACAAGCATGACCTGCTGCATAATAATCAATATTATCGTGACTTACTCGATGGATCTGTTTGGTCAAGCTGGACAAGGACATTTTTTCCAGTTGATTTTGGGTAAGTGGAATTTTTTTTTTTTTACCACTGCAGGGGTTTGTTAGTGCAAACAGTCTTTCATTGTGATGCCGTCTTCCTCCCCAGATACAATTTTTTTTTTCCGTCAATAACATAGTGAACCACTTAGTGCAGCAAAAAAACTCAATTTCTGTCGACGTAGCTTGGAAAGCTCCACATTTACACCATCAAGTCTTGACGATTGTGACTCTCTCCTCTTCCATCTGCTCCAACGTTTCACTCTCTCTTCGTGCATCTCTTTTATGACCAGAAGTTCATCCTCTGTATGTTCAGCTTCCAAAAGATAAGGTTATGATTCCTCATTTGTCCAAAAATAACAATTTTCGTTGTTCATTACAAAGTCTGCCATGATTAGAAAACACACGTGTATGTTGCCGGAAGTACATTGCTATGGGCACTGAAATAAATGCGTCCAGAAAAGTTTCGGTAATGCTTAAAATGACACAAATTATACGGTAAATATTGTATATATTACATATTGTTATGAATGTGCCTGTTACTACATTGTATACTGATTATACTTACAGCGTGTATATAACATGTTGATAGAGGGCTTTGAAGGCAACATAGGGCACCTCCATTAGCCCCATTCTCAAGTGTTTTTTATTTTTAGAATCCTTAAAAAAAAAGAGAAAAGAAATGCTTGTTCTTGTCGTTCATAATGATTGTGGTTACAGTTCCCCTTTAAACTGTGCCCTTCAGTTGGGTGTCAAATTTATATGCGTCACTAATGGAAAATAGTTAAGCTCAAATTGAACCTGTTCTAACAGAAACATTGTAACATTCTGTAGGGATCAGGTTATGTAGGATTCATTTCTATTTTTCAGTGTTTATGTGACATATTTATTAAAATATGTGCATGTAAAATAAAAATAAAACATTTAAATCTGGAATTATTGTCCGGTCATGCTTGCTGTCGGCATGTGTGCTTATTGATCTTTGTGAGTGTGCTACATTAATTTTGATAAATATTTAAAGTCAGTTAGGAATACAAAAAAATCAATTCTAATCTAACACTTTCCATATGCTTTAAGGGGAACTGTTCTTTTATTTTGGATTTTTGCCTATTGTTCACAATCATTATGAAAGATGGATTGATTTTTTTTTTTATTGCATTCTAAATATTAAATAATAGTAAATATCCATTCTAAAAGCGCCAACAATACTCAAATTACATTTTGTGACTTGAATGTTAACCAAGTATTAGTGATATTGTTATTTGAAGCGCTAACGCAGACAAACTATTTATAGTGGCACCATGATTCACCTCGGTCACCGTGACCACTTCTGTGTCTCCCTATGTTTACATCATCGAGTGGTCTGCTGTTTCCTTGCTTCCTTGCTCCCTGTAAGTTTATTGTAGATCATAAATCATGCCTCTCACCTGGACAGTAGATGATTGAGGAGATAATCTGACAAGTTGGGACACGTTGACCGCCATATAGAACCTAGAACTGGCGAGGACTACACGAAAAGGGCTTGTTCCCCCCCGACCCTCCACCCTGTTTCTTTGTGAGGATTATGAGACATTTTTCATCCAAATTAGTAATATATGAACATCCTCGCAGTCTGCATCCTAATGACAGCAGACATTGTACAGTAAGTGATGTCGTATTATGCTTGTTGGCTTTCATAACGTCTGCAGTGAGTAATAATCAGTGAGGAAGAAAAACAAAAGCAAACGTCGTGATGCGTTTTTGGAATTAATGCGCCGCGTATGCTTAAAATGATCAAAATGCGTATGTATTAAATATTATTATAAATTTGCCCGTTACTACATTACGTACATACTTACATCATGTATATAAAACCCTAGTGGAGGTGTTTAGATGTTTTTAGGGGCTTTATAGGCAGAATTGAACGGCTCCCCTGGGCTCCATTGTAAGTGGACTTTTGATCGAATTTATTTACACGTTGTGATATCGTATTCGGTTTTGGCCAATACTCTAGGCTAGATGTTTATTTCGTAAGTGAAAAAGTTGTATCTGAACACCCGAATGACTTATATTTTAACTCTTTGTGATGCTGTTCACATCTGTTCTCTGTGTCCAATTCCTCTGAAGTTCTGGCCGCTCACCAAAGTGACGTCACGCACTGACTTATACATTTCAAATCATGGCATGTTTGGTCTGCCCAGTCCCCTAACTAATCATCTGTCAGCCTCACAGCCACACTGGTCTTCATTCGACCAGCGGGCGTGTTTTCTATATGGATCAGGCGACTTGTAAATTGGATCATCCTCAAGTCTTTAACTGACAAAGGATATTGGAGTCTTTTCTTCCAGATTGGGTCAATCATTTACAAAGTGGTGTTGTGTCTTTGGCCTACCTCCCTGTCCTACTCGGAAGAAGGATGGCCTGGGTGTGTGAAAGATCAAGGATGATCCTGGTCGGTGATGATCGTTGAACAAAGACTAATCAATTGATCAAGCGAGCATCACATCAGGTCCTGCAGGATATTTGGGGAGGATGTAGCCAAATGATATCTCTCCTGCGCGGGGCAGTCAGACAACCAGTTTTTTGTTGACCATTACCCAACTCAGTTCATCAGGTCCATGGTACTGCAGTTAACTCAATCATGACCATGCCAAGGCATGTTGGTGTATGCATCGAAGAAAATAAGGGTTCCCTAAGCCTTGGGCTTAGGCCATAACTGACTTTTGGTATTATCTAAACATGTAGTGAACTAACGGGGATCTGTGTACATCTGTGCTAGCTCCTCGCATACTGTGGACCGGCTTACTAAGCCTTTCTCTCGTAGGTTTATCCCACATGTGCATGTCACATTTAATAGTCATCATTTTTTATCTGCCAACAATTATGGTTTAACAGAACTGGCTGTTTGTTTCCCCCCAGGAATGCATAGCTTTACACAATTTGGAAAAACATGTTATTTCATATTACAGTAGATACTACAGTAGTTGTTAAAGCTTTCAACCACTTTGTTTTTATTGATTTTTTTTTTACAGTTCTTTCTGAAAAAGTATTGATGCCCTATGATGCTCTCATGTTGTTTTTGTTCCTTTCTAATAATTGACTGATATATATTATTTCCTACATGCTTGTAAAGATGCTGGTTAGCTTGTACCTATTTTGTCCCCCTAGATAGATATTTGTGTTGTAAATGTTATACGCAGCGTATTTCCTTGTTGTAAGCATTTTTCAGTCCCTGTGTCATCCATGGCTGATTGTTTTTAAGTTTCACTAGTGTGTATTCTCATGTCATTCTCATTATGAACACTTGCAGGCAGTGTTGAATAACAATTGTCTGTTGTACCTGATGAGAATAAAAAAGTGCCTGTTCCTGTTAAGTGAACATATGCTTCAGAGTTTATTATCCTATATAAACTGCCCAAAAAACAAAGAGAACACTAAAATAACACATCCTCGATCTGAATGAGTGAAATATTCTTATTAAATACTTTGTTCTTTACATAGTTGAATGTGTTGACAACAAAAATCACACACAAATGATAAATTTCGTCTGGATTTTGGAGTCACTCAAAATTAAATTGATGATACAGCATTATTTGGCATTTTATTTTCCACTATATCTTCTTGTGAGTATTTTGAATTGTGAGTTGACTACAATCCTATTATCTAACCACCAAGTACAAACATAAAGATCAAAAACCACAGCAAGGACATGACACAGACAAGAACTCTTTTTTCCCCCCACATTTTTATTGCATTTAAATAGAAGCATATTAACAAAATTGTGTTTCACCCGCGGTATTGACGTCACACATGTATGTGATGTTTAAAGGTCAACATGGTCGAAGTTTTTATATTTTTTCAAGTCTCACAGTTTTACTTACTGCTGCTGTTCTCGCCAGCACACTGGTGATTGTCAAGCTGGTACTTATAGGAGAATCTTTCATCACACACACCGCAACCCAACACTTTCTCACCAGTGTGTGTTCTCATGTGTCTTACGAGTGGTGTTCGGTCACAAAAGCTTTTGTTGCAGATTGAACAGGTGAAGGATTTTTCCCCGGTGTGTCTTCTAATGTGTATTTTCAAATCCTGGTTTTGTACAAAACTTTTACCACACACTGAACAGGAGAACGGTTTTTCACCAGTGTGTATTCTCATGTGTATTTTCAAATATTGTTTTTGTGCAAATCCTATATCACACACTGAACATGAAAACGGTTTCTCTCCGGTGTGTATTCTTGTGTGAATTTTCAAATACTGTTTTTGTGCAAAACCTACGCCGCACACTAAACAGGAAAACGGTTTCTCTCCGGTGTGGACTCTCGTGTGTATTGTTAAATGTGATTTCCGAGAAAATGTTTTACCGCAAATTGAGCACATGAACGGTTTCTCTCCAGTGTGTGTTCTCATATGTCTTTTCAGATTACTGCTGTCATAAAAAGTTTTGTCACACTGAGAACATTTCCAGTGTGTGTTGTCAGAATGACACGTCTTATCAGCCGGAGAATCTCCATCAGAGTGTGACGCCGTGTCGTCGCTATCTGATAGTGGCGCTAAGAGAGAACCGCTGCTTGGAGGCTCCGCCCCTTTCTTCTCCTCATTTTGACCCTCATCTTCACTTTTCACAGGGAAAAAGTGAGTCACCAGGAACTTTTCCCGTCCTCCAAGTTGCTCTCCCTCTTGATTGATACAAGGTTCCTCATCCTCCTCTTTAATGTGGGGGGACTGTGGCTCCTCTTCTTTAATGTGGGGGGGCTGTGGCTTCTCCTGCTCCACCCTGGAGGTCCTGTCCTGGTCCTCAGGGGGAAAATGTTCTTCACTGATGTCTACAACACAAAAGACAAACACAGGCTTCAGAAAGAAAAAAAGTAATAATAGTGGCTTGTTTTAAATTGTTATCTTTTTCCCCCTCATACCACAAACGTAAATATATTTTTTAGGACTTTGTGTTGTCTGAAAGACCAACATAAAGTGGGTAAAACTATGGATATAATCCTGTGCTTCTCAAATAGCAGGGTCACGGTGAGGTAGAAGGGGAGATTTTCATTATTGTGTCTACTCTAGTATTCATGTTAGAACAATACTACGTGGCAGCAGTGCTCAATTGATGGAGAAGTGTGTGAAAGGAATGAAAAAAAAGAGGCTTTGTCAGCTGCAAGGAAAACAAGTGGCAATAACCAGAATAATAATGGAATAAGTTATTTTTTCAAAGACTTTGCTATAAAGGAAGGTAACATTTTACTTTCCAGGTGATTTGTGCTCCCATCTCCTGCCAATGGTGTTCCGCAGAATATTGACTGCGCTATTTGTTTTAATATTAAAGTTTGAGGTCTGAGCACCGGGCTTCCATAGCTAATAAGCACACAAAGTGCCGAGCAGCAGACTCGCCTACAAGTACAAAGTTAATGGTACATGTGTAATGATTCGATTTGATATTTGTGGTTGCTAATACGATTCAGGGACGATATAATTTTTTTTAGAACGATACAATCCGAAACGATTCAGTTAGTTGAAATCGAGTGAACTTTTTAGCAAAAAAATAAATAAAAAAATCAACTAGTGAAATAACAGTGGATACTAGGCACTGCAGGTGAAGTTTTCTACATTCCTGTTATTTCTTGTAAGGGAATAATTATCTATAAATTAATTATAGATACAAATAAGAAATAAACAATTAATGGCCCTCCTCTCTGAGCTGCCACCTTATCGTGGTAGAGGAGTTTGCATGTCCCAATGGTCCTAGGAGCTATGTTGTCCAGGGGCTTCCATGCTCCCTGCTAGGGTCTCCCAAGACAAACAGGTCCTAGGTGAGGGATCAGACAAAGAGCAGCTCGAAGACATCTATGGGAATACAAAAACCGAGACTCCGATTTCCCTCGCCCGGACGCGGGTCACCGTGGCCACCCTCTGGAGCCAGGCCTGAAGGTAGGGCACGATGGTGAGCGCCTGGTGGCCGGGCCTGTCCCCATGGGGCCTGAAGAGGCAACGTGGGTCCCCCCTCCAATGGGCTCACCAATGGGCTCACCACTCATGGGAGGGGCCATAGAGGTCGGGGGCAGTGTGAGCTGGGCGGCAGCCGAAGGCAGGGCACTTGGCGGTCCAATGCTCGGCTACATAAGCTAGCTCTTGGGACGTGGAACGTCACCTCGCTGGGGGGGAAGGAGCCTGAGCTTGTGCGCGAGGTGGAGAAGTTCCGGCTGGATATAGTCTGACTCACTTCGATGCACAGCAAGGGCTCTAGAACCAGTTCTCTCGAGAGGGGCTGGACTCTCTTCCACTCTGGCGTTGCACGCAGTGAGAGGCTATGAGCTGGGGTAGCAATTGTTGTTGCCCCCCGGCTCAAAGCCTGCACATTGGAGTTCAACCCGGTGGACGAGAGGATAGCTTCCCTCCGCCTTCGGGTGAGGAGACGGGTCCTGACTGTTGTTTGTGCTTACGCACCAAACAGCAGTTCAGAGTACCCACCCTTTTTGGATACACTCGAGGGAGGACTGGAAAGTGCTCCCCCGGGTGATTCCCTTGTCCTACTGGGGGACTTCAACGCTCATGTTGGCAACGACAGTGAAACCTGGAGAGGCGTGATTGGGAAGAATGGCCGCCCGGATCTGAACTCCAGTGGTGTTTTGTTATTGGACTTTTGTGCTCGTCACAGATTGTCAATAACAAACACCATGTTCAAACATAAGGGTGTCCATATGTGCACTTGGCACCAGGACACCCTAGGCCGCAGTTCCATGTCGACTTTGTAGTTGTGTCATCAGATTTGCGGCCTCATGTTTTGGACACTAGGGTGAAGAGAGGGGCGGAGCTTTCTACCGATCACCACCTGGTGGTGAGTCGGCTGCGATGGTGGGAGAGGATGCCGGACAGACCTGGCAGGCCCAAACGCATTGCGAGGGTCTGCTGGGAACGTATAGCAGAGTCTCCTGTCAGAGAGAGTTTCAATTCCCACCACCGAAATAACTTTGAACATGTCACGAGGGAGGTGCTGGACATTGAGTCCGAGTGGACCATGTTCCGCGCCTCTATTGTCGAGGCGGCTGATTGGAGCTGTGACCGCAAGGTAGTTGGTGCCTGTCGTGGCGGTAATCCTAGAACCCGTTGGTGGACACCAGCGGTGAGGGATGCTGTCAAGCTGAAGCTCATAGGACTCCGGAGGCAGCGGACAGGTACCGACAGGCCAAGCGATGTGCGGCTTCAGCGGTCGCAGAGGCAAAAACTCGGACATGGGAGGAGTTCGGGGAAGCCATGGAAAATGACTTCCGGACGGCTTCGAAGCGATTCTGGACCACCATCCGCCGCCTCAGGAAGGGGAAGCAGTGCACTGTCAACACCGTGTATGGTGAGGATGGTGCTCTGCTAACCTCAAGTGCGGATGTTGTGGATCGGTGGAGGGAATACTTCGAAGACCTCCTCAATCCCACCAACACATATTCCTATGAGGAAGCAGTGCTTGGGGAATCTGTGGTGGGCTCCTCGGTGCTCGGTGGCAAGGCCAGGGTGCTCAGATGCTGCCACAGAAAGATGTGAGCTTTGTTGATTTTATTGATTTGCTGGAGTGCTTATCAGGCATACACTGCAAGCTAATCGATGCTAACATGCTATTTAGGCTAACTGCATGTACATATTGCATCATTATGCCTCGTTTGTAGGTATATTTGAGCTCATTTAATTGCCTTCACTTATTTCCTCTGTGTATTTAATTTATATTTGCATGTGTCATGACATATTATCTGTATGTAATATTGGCTGCATTTCTCATAGTTGTTTGTGTGCCATATTGTTCTAGACCACAGCAAACGTTACCCAGCTTGCAAAGATTGTAATAAATCCACTACAAGAAGACAGCCTGCCGTTTCCTTAAATTTGGACACACACATCTATACCTTTGGCCATTCTAAGACTGTCATTTCCAGGAGTTATCTCACCTTCTGAGAAGCCTCCATTTTAGCAATGATTTCCAATGTTGCAAAAATGTGTAGAATAAAAATTAAAATACAATACTTCTGTCAACAAAGATTTGCATCAGCCTTTGATTGTAGGCTAATATAGACACTTACTTACATCTCGTGTTGCCTTCATTATAACACTTACGTAAGACTTTTAAAGTCATTTTGACAGTGGGCTAATATAGCTAATATAGACACTTACATCATGTGTTGCCTTCATTATAACACTTACAGAAGGCTTTTAATTTTTAGCGGCTCCAAACAGATTTTTTTTTGTATTTTTGGTCCAATATGGCTCTTTCAACATTTTGGGTTGCCGACCCCTGCCCTAACCCACACACAGCACAGTATGTGTAATCTCGCCTCATTGAAAGATTACAATTAAATGAAAAAGTTGTAATGGTTGTCTGAGCTTTTTTTAATGTTATCGGAGTATCGTGGTATGTCAGAATTCCTAATATTGCCTCGATAATTATTGTGCACTGCTAATATGTTATGCAGGATTGTTTATCACATTCGGAGAATAGGATTTTTGCATAATTTTAGTAATTTCTTCAAATAAATGTACAGCACTGCAACTGACAAACTAGGAGCCACAGACGTTTTTTATGAGAAAACCCCTACACTGTTATATTACTGTTTTTGATCTTAGTAGATACATTACTTATGTTGTCTCTAGAGCTGCACTATTCATTGATTTTACTATCGGAATCTGATTAAGTAAAAAACTAAATCTTTAGATTGATTCATTGTTGGTGTATCCTGTCTTACACCTCCAAGTTACCGTAGGCTCCTCCTTTCTGTAACAGACATAGGGTGACATTTTCCCCTTCATAAATGCGTATTGGGCACTTGCTCGTATACAAATTATAATGTAACTGTGTGGAAATGTGCCTCATACAGTGCATCCGGAAAGTATTAACAGCGCTTCACTTTTTCCACATTTTTTATGTGACAACCTTATTCCAAAATGGAATATATTCATTTTTGTCCACAAAATTCTACAGATAATACTTCATAATAGCAATGTGGAAAAGGTTTCTTTGTTTTAATTTGCAAATGTATTAAAAATAAAAACAATTACAGCTACATAAGTATTTACAGCCTTTGCCTAATTCTCTGTTGATGCACCTTTGGCAGCAATTACAGCCTCAAGTCTTTTTGAATACGATGCCACAAGCTTGGCACACCTATCTTTGGGCAGTTTCCCCCATTCCTCTTTGCAGAACCTCTCAAACTCCAACAGATTGGATGGCAAGCATTGGTTTTCATCCAGGATGTCTCTGTACATAGCTGCATTCATAATTCCCTCTATCCTGACTAGTCTCTCAGTTCCTGAAAATCATCCCCGCAGAATGATGCAGCCACCACCATGGTTTAATGTAGGGATGGTATTGGCCTGGTGATGAGCGGTTCCTGGTGTCCTCCAAACATGACGCCTGGCATTCACGCTAAAGAGTTCAATCTTTGTCTCATCAGGCTCGAGAATCACATTGTCTGAGTCTTCCAGCTGTATTTTGGCAAACTTTTTACTAGGAAATGGCTTCCGTCAGGCCACTGTATTATACAGGCCTGATTGGTGGTTTGCTGCAGAGATGGTCGTCCTTCTGGAAGGTTCCTCTTTCTTCACAGAGGAATGCTGTAGCTCTGACAGAGTGACCATCAGGTTATTGCTCAGCTCCCTGACTAGACTAAGAAGAATGCAGCAATGTACAGAGACATCCTGGATGAAAACCAACACTTCCTATCCAACCTGATGGAGATTGAGAGGTGCTGCAAAGAGAAATGGGCGAAACTACCCAGAGATAAGTGTACCAAGCTTGTGGCATCGTATTCAAAAAGACTTGAGGCTGTAATTGCTGCCAAAGGTGCATCAACAAAGTATTGAGCAAATGATGGGAATGCTTATGAATGATTTCTTATTTTTAATACATTTGCAAAACAAATAATACAAATTCATATTGTCAGTAGAATTTGATGACAAAACATTATTTATTACATTTTTAAATAAGGTTGTAAAATAACAAAACATGGAAAAAGTAAAGCGCTGTGAATACTTTTCGGATGCACTGACTGCAGATTGTATTAGTTACTCCCTTGTAGTGCTCACAATACTTTTTTCGAGATCTCGCAAAAGTTTTTTTTCCTATGTCAGTGAACCGGAAGTAAAACAGACACAGCGATGGTGAACCGGAATTGAAACAGACAAAGCGATGGAGGAGCCTACCCATCATCCGTGGGAGGAGTTAATTGATTTCTATTTTAGTATTGGCCTAACATATAAAGACATCAAATCCGTTCTTGAATGTAGACATGGCTTTGACATACACTATCGTTCAAAAGTTTGGGGTCACATTGAAATGTCCTTATTTTTGAAGGAAAAGCACAGTACTTTTCAATGAAGATAACTTTAAACTAGTCTTAACTTTAAATAAATACACTCTATACATTGCTAATGTGGTAAATGACTATTCTAGCTGCCAATGTCTGGTTTTTGGTGCAATATCTACATAGGTGTATAGAGGCCCATTTCCAGCAACTTTTACTCCAGTGTTCTAATGGTACAATGTGTTTGCTCATTAGCTCAGAAGGCTAATTGATGATTAGAAAACCCTTGTGCAATCATGTTCACACATCTGAAAACAGTTTAGCTCGTTACAGAAGCTACAAAACTGACCTTCCTTTGAGCAGATTGAGTTTTTGGAGCATCACATTTGTGGGGTCAATTAAACGCTCAAAATGGCCAGAAAAAGAGAACTTTCATCTGAAACTCGACAGTCTATTCTTGTTCTTAGAAATGAAGGCTCAAACACAAAATTGTTTGGGTGACCCCAAACTTTTGAACGGTAGTGTAAGTGAGAGACATCTGAAAAGAATACTCCGGGCGAGGAGGCTTTCTCGTCGTAGCACAGATGACGGGTAGGCTCCCGCTCTTCCATCGCTGTGTCTGTTTCACTTCCGGTTCACCATCGAGATCTCGCAAAAAGTATTGCGAGATCTCGCAAAAAGTATTGTGAAATCTCCATGTCCCTTTAGGGCAGACCTGGGCAAATTAAGGCCTGAGGGCCAAATGCGGCCCGTTAAGCTTTTCAATCTGGCCCGCCGGACATTCCCTAATAATTTTTTTAGATCTTTAAGATGGAAACAGTAGCTGCCATTATGATGTGCAGTGGTGTTTTCAAATGACAGTAAGTCTTGAACTATACAAAGTATTTCAATGGTTGGAATCTGCGTTTTTGCATGACATACTAGTTACTATGGTAATCTAATTAGTTACTATGGTAATCTAATTGTTACTATGGTAATCTAATTAGTTACTATGGTAATTTAAGTCACAGCAGCTCAGATGAGGCACCAAACAGTGTGGGTGGGGAGCGTTTCCACAAAGTGTTTCCAGAGCGACCAGTCTGAAATGCGGGTGTCAGGGACAGACGTGGAAGGAGATTTTTACAGCAAAGTTCTAAAGCTTTGGTAACAGTAGAAGAGAAAGTCAAACACAAATACAAATAGACGGAATAGAAATTGAAAGAGTAAATGAAACCAAATTTGTAGGTATAATGATTGATGATAAATTGAACTGGAAATCTCACGTAAAAAATATACAACATAAAGTTGCAAGAAACATGTCAATAATGAATAAAGCAAAACATGTTCTAGACCAAAAATCCCTTCATATTCTCTACTGCTTACTAGTGTTACCATATCTGAGCTACTGTGTAGAAATATGGGGAAATAATTACAAAAGTACACTTCATTCATTAACGGTGTTACAAAAAAGATCAGTTAGAATAATACATAATGTTGGATATAGAGAACATACAAACCCTTTATTTATTGAATCAAAAATACTGAAATTCCACGACATAGTGAATTTGCAAACAGCTAAAATTAAGCACAAAGCAAACTATAACCTGCTACCCAAGAATATACAATAATTCTTCTCAAAAAAAAGAGGAGAAATATAATCTTAGAGAAAAACGTAATTTAAAACATTTGTTTGCACGTACAACACTTAAGACCTTCAGTATATCAGTATGTGGAATTAAATTATGGAATGGATTAAGCAAAGCAATCAAACAATGTACTAATATGATCCACTTCAAGAAACTCTTCAAACTTAATGTGTTTACAAAGTACAAAGAAGAAGAACCATGACAAACATTCTCAATTTATTTCATCCATCCATTCATTCATTCTTAAAGGCCTACTGAAATGAATTTTTTTTATTTAAACGGGGATAGCAGATCTATTCTATGTGTCATACTTGATCATTTCGCGATATTGCCATATTTTTGCTGAAAGGATTTAGTATAGAACAACGACGATAAAGATTGCAACTTTTGGTATCTGATAAAAAAAAGGCTTGCCCCTACCGGAAGTAGCGTGACGTAGTCAGTTGAACATATACGCAAAGTTCCCTATTGTTTACAATGATGGCCGCATGAAGTGAGAGAGATTCGGACCGAGAAAGCGACAATTTCCCCATTAATTTGAGCGAGGATGAAAGATTTGTGGATGAGTAAAGTGCAAGTGAAGGACTAGTGGGGAGTTGAAGCTATTCAGATAGGGAAGATGCTGTGAGAGCCGGGGGTGACCTGATATTCAGCTGGGAATGACTACAACAGTAAATAAACACAAGACATATATATACTCTATTAGCCACAACACAACCAGGCTTATATTTAATATGCCACAAATTAATCCTGCATAAAAACACCTGCGTGTTTGTTATGCTAGCTCCTAGCTCCTCTGCTAGCTCCTAGCTCCATAGAACACGCCAATACAATTCAAACACCTGATCAACACACACAATCACTCAGCCCAAAAGACCGTTCACCTAACCCAAGGTTCATAAAGCTTATATATTTTTAAAAAGTTACGTACATACGCAAAAAAAAGTTGCGCACATACGGTCAAGCGATCAAATGTTTAGAAGCCAAAGCTGCATACTCACAGTAGCACGTCTGCGTCTTTGTCATCCAAATCAAAGTAATCCTGGTAAGAGTCTGTGTTGTCCCGGTTCTCTACAGGCGTCTGTGTATCGAAGTCAAAAGTCCTCCTGGTTAGAGTCTCTGTTATCCGAGTTCTTCCATCGTGACTGCATCTTTCGGGAATGTAAACAAAGAAGCGCCGGCTGTGTACTGTTGTTGCTGACTACGTTCGAAAAATACGTCCATTTCGCACCGACAACTTTCTTCTTTGCTTGCTCAGCTTCCTTCTCCATAATGCAATGAACATGATTGCAACAGATTCACGAACACAGATGTCCAGAATACTGTGGAATTATGAAATGAAAACAGAGCTTTTTCGTATTGGCTTCAATGTGGAAGGCATACCCGTGTTCCCCGGGCTACGTCACGCGCATACGTCATCCGCAGAGGCGTTTCGAACCGGAAGTTTAGCGGCAAATTTAAAATGTCACTTTATAAGTTAACCCGGCCGTATTGGCATGTGTTATAATGTTAAGATTTCATCATTGATATATAAACTATCAGACTGCGTGGTCGGTAGTAGTGGGTTTCAGTAGGCCTTTAAAGTAATCTTACTTATCTCATCATATGAAATATGACTTACTTCACCAATTATTATTATCGAATTCTTACTATTATTTTTTAATTTTTTTAAATTTTGATTACTTATGGAGTTTATTGTGAATACA
This sequence comes from Entelurus aequoreus, assembly GCF_033978785.1. Lineage (NCBI taxonomy): Eukaryota > Metazoa > Chordata > Actinopteri > Syngnathiformes > Syngnathidae > Entelurus > Entelurus aequoreus. The sequence continues at coordinate 30,850,914 of NC_084743.1, forward strand.
TTGTGAACAGGAAGTGAACAAAAAGTTTTGCAACTGTTATGTAAAGAAAAGGGGTAGGATTAAATAAGCTCTGCTTCTTCCTACTCCTTTTCGAACATGTTGAAAAGAGAAACTGGAAATTGTGATGTATCATGTTGTATGCTTGCATGTTCGAAATAAACTCAAACTCAAACTCAAAGCTTAGTGATGTATCAGATATATCAGATTGTAGGTGGGGTTATTTTTTACCCTTCGCGTTCATATCTAGCCGTTTTTGTTGCATTTTTATTGCGTTTTGCATGATTGTAAAATATGTCGATATGTTGTCAATATTCTGTGTTTTATCGTTCATAGTTAATATTGTACATCCCACATTCTTTATTCTCATGTACATTCTGGGTGTCTCATTCAGTAAAAAAAATTAAAATTCCATTCCGTTTTTTAAGGTGGTCTGTCATAACGTTTTTAGCTTTCAATCAGACATTATTGTGAGGTTTTGTATTAGTGTCCCTAATAATAGATGTACCGGCCCACAGAAAAATGTTTTTCTCTAAATTTGGCCCCCCAGTCAAAATAATTGCCCAGGCCAGCTTTAGGAGCTCCGTACTTTAGGAACAGTGTTGATGACCAGATAAAAAGTTAGTAAGCGTGTAAGAATGAAACAAACCTGCTCTGTTGGACGCAACTTGATACTTCTTCTTGAAAGCGTCCAGTAGTTGATGTTGTCGCTCATTCTCCTCTTCAGTTCGAGAAAGTTCCTCGTCGAACTCAGCTGTCGCTTTTTCGCACATGTTGACACAATCACAACACGCACACTTTATCTCTGCTTATCGATGTGTTGGTAACGTCCGTTAGCAGCTAACTAGCTAAGTTAACCTGAGAGGCGTTAAGGCGCACTCAGCCCAATGTATCTGGATGTAATTAAATATTGACGACGTTTACTCTATTTTAAAGACATATATGTGTACATGTACGCACAGGTTGAGAACACAGAACGTTTCCGACCACAAAACCCTCTTCTCCATCCACCGCCATCTTGCTCTGTCACTGTTTCCTCTCGTCTCCCTGTTTTGGAAACACAATCGGTTCAGCGCATGCGCAAAAGGCCACGTCTATTATTGTGTTTTTTTTACGGCGTTTGAACGCTCGCTGTCACCATGGTTCTTATTATCTTCAAATAAATATTTATTTAAATAACAATGTAATATAGAACATTAAATACAAAGCAAGCATTATAATAGAATACAACCTTTCCGTACGGAAACCGAAATTTGTCAACATCCGTTCCGCATCTTCAACAAATTACAACCTATGGGTAACCTATAAAAACATGCCATAAATGTTATTGTAACATTAATATAGCCAAACAAGTTCAATAATAAGGTTAATTGAATCAAATTAAGAATGTCTGAGATTACCTACACCTACCTATCAAAAATGCAAAAATTGTTCGTTCCACCTGGATAGCAGCAAACTTAATTTCAAAACATAACGTCATCAAAGCTCACCTTTAAACATTTACACACAACACCAACATTTTGGAATAAGCATGAGGTGATAGAAGAAAGGTTAAAATATGATACCATGAATTGATTAACGTGGACCCCGGATTAAACAAGTTGAAAAACTTATTCGGGTGTTACCATTTAGTGGTCAATTGTACGGAATATGTACTGTACTGTGCAATCTACTAATTAAAGTCTCAATCAATCAATCAATACATTTATTTGTCGCTGCATAGCAGAAAGTTATGTGCAAGTTAAACTTTTGGATCTAATTGCACATTGTGGTGGGTTTAAAGGCCTACTGAAACCCACTACTACCGACCACGCAGTCTGATAGTTTATATATCAATGATGAAATATTAACATTGCAACACATGCCAATACGGCCGGGTTAACTTATAAAGTGCAATTTTAAATTTCCCGCTAAACTTCCGGTTGAAAATGTCTATGTATGATGACGTATGCGCGTGACGTCAATGGTTGAAACGGAAGTATTCGGACACCATTGTATCCAATACAAAAAGCTCTGTTTTCATCTCAAAATTCCACAGTATTCTGGACATCTGTGTTGGTGAATCTTTTGCAATTTGTTTAATGAACAATGAAGACTGCAAAGAAGAAAGCTGTAGGTGGGATCGGTGTATTAGCGGCTGGCTGCAGCAACACAGCCAGGAGGACTTTGACTTGGATAGCAGACGCGCTATCCGACGCCAGCCGCCGACCGCATCGATGATCGGGTGAAGTCCTTCGTCGCTCCGTCGATCGCTGGAACGCAGGTGAGCACGGGTGTTGATGAGCAGATGAGGGCTGGCTGGCGTAGGTGGATAGCTAATGTTTTTAGCATAGCTCTGTGAGGTCCCGTAGCTAAGTTAGCTTCAATGGCGTCGTTAGCAACAGCATTGTTAAGCTTCGCCAGGCTGGAAAGCATTAACCGTGTAGTTACAGGTCCAGGGTTTAATAGTATTGTTGATTTTCAGTCTATCCTTCCAGTCAGGGGTTTATTTATTTTGTTTCTATCTGCATTCAAGCACGATGCTATCACGTTAGCTCCGTAGCTAAAGTGCTTGTATTGTCGTGGAGATAAAAGTCACTGTGAATGTCCATTTTGCGTTCTCGACTCTCATTTTCAAGCGGATATAGTATTCGAGGTGGTTTAAAATACAAATCCGTGATCCACAATAGAAAAAGGAGAAGGTGTGGAATCCAATGAGGCCTTGTACCTAAGTTACAGTCAGAGCGAAAAAAGATACGTCTTGCACTGTACTCTAGTCCTTCACTCTCACGTTCCTCATCCACAAATCTTTCATCCTCGCTCAAATTAATGGGGTAATCGTTGCTTTCTCGGTCCGAATCGCTCTCGCTGCTGGTGTAAACAATGGGGAAATGTGAGGAGCCTTTCAACCTGCGACGTCACGCTACTTCCGGTACAGGCAAGGCTTTTTTTTTATCAGCGACCAAAAGTTGCGAACTTTATCGTCGATGTTCTCTACTAAATCCTTTCAGCAAAAATATGGCAATATCGCGAAATGATCAAGTATGACACATAGAATGGATCTGCTATCCCTGTTTGAATAAAAAAAATCATTTCAGTAGGCCTTCAAAGGCCCTTAATAAGGTAGGTAGGTAGGTCTGTCTTTATTGTCATTGCACAAGTACAACGAAACATTGTTTTCAGCACAAACCCGTTCAAGATTAGACAAACAAACAGTGTACAGAGTTACAGAACAGGAACGCTGATGGGTCGCCACAAGGTGCCCCGTAAAAGATGGGAAAAATGTAAACACTGGGGGAGGATGAGGAAAAAAATACTATCTAGACTGGGCTCCTAAGGGGGCCCAGTCTGGAGTGGGAAAACACCTCAATAGCAAAGCACATATACATATTACAACATCCATCTCGAAACTTGCAACAGAAGGGAGTGTGTGGGGGCCACGGTGGAAGGCTGCAGCTCTTCCGGCGCTGCCCAGACATCCATCACCCCTAAGGGTGGGATATGTGTGTGTGGTGTATATCTTTGTGGATCCATGTGCGTGTGTAAGCCTGCCGCGTGTCTCTATTCCGCGACCTTGATGTCGTGCAGTTGCTAGTCCAAAGTCAACAACAACAGGTGTGTGTCCGTGAGAGACAAGAAGGGAGTTTGTTGTGTCTTCGCCGCACTGTCCTTCGGGTGAGTCTCGAAGCCAGGGAAACAATCCCAGTTAGAATGTTTTGTATGCGAGTGAAAATAAAATTTGCTTTTCACTCTAAATTGTCTTTGACTGGTCATGTTGTCTGTCTATCTGTGTTGGCCCCGCGATGAGGTGGCGACTTGTCCAGGGTGTACCCCGCCTTCCGCCCGATTGTAGCTGAGATAGGCTCCAGCGCGAAGGGAATAAGCGGTAGAAAATGGATGGATGGATGGATGGTCCTCAAAATTCATCCTGCGGGGCAGACAGTCCGATGTTATCCAAATCACAAGAGTGATAATAAAAGTTAGAAACAAAGGTGTCATTAATTTTTAATGACAGGTGGAGACTTAAACCCTAAGAGATGTACTAATAATAATATAAGCATAATAATAATAATGATGTATTATTATGATTCACATTATCCACTAATGTTAATCCTGTGTGTATTAGTTAATCTCTACTTTACACTCTGACGTAAAGAAAAACTTGACATGTATAATCTTATTTAAGATAAAGCAGCACTAAGTAAGTTCTCCAAACGTCATGGAATATTTTTATAACTTTTGGGATGATACATCGACTTACAACTAGTTGAATGACACCTCTGTCATGGCCTGAGGGGGTCTATATCACTTTTACTGGCACTTAGTGACTTGTCCAAAACTACAAATGTGCTGACTTGCTTTACGGCATACGTCACTCCCCCCTTCACCGTTCGTTGAAAAGACGGATGTCTATGCGAACACCTACGTGCAATCACTGCTTTCATGGCCGATGCTCTAAAACAACCAAAGAAATGAAAAGTTTTGTCTGAGGAGACAAAAAAGAAAACCTGAGCTTATTTGGATAAAAGGACAGTCAGGATCAACATTGCTCGGCTTTCACTCGCTGGCATCAAAGAAAAATGCTGCCTTGGCTCTGTTCCTGATAAACTAGTAAGTGACTTTCGATGCTCAAATCCAAATAATAATGCTAATGTTAGCTATTGGAAATTTGCGTGGTAGCAATAAATAGCCACCAGCTTAATAGTTTCACTACTACTTCCTTCTAAAAAACTCTGCCCCCGGTCTTTCATTGCTTCGGACCTGCATCCGCCCCGATACATTCTTGGTTGTACCGCCATGTTTGTAGCGCAATCTAAGATTATTTATTGATAAATAATAAATAAATGGGTTATACTTGTATAGCGCTTTTCTACCTTCGAGGTACTCAAAGCGCTTTGACAGTATTTCCACATTCACCCATTCACACACACGTTCACACACTGATGGCGGGAGCTGCCATGCAAGGCGCTAACCAGCAGCCATCAGGAGCAAGGGTGAAGTGTCTTGCCCAAGGACACAACAGACGTGACTAGGATGGTAGAAGGTGGGGATTGAACCCCAGTAACCAGCAACCCTCCGATTGCTGGCACAGCCACTCTACCAACTTCGCCACGCCGTCTGCTATTTAACATCAGCATAGCCATTAGAGACATAATAAGATGTGCCAATATTACAGCGAACGTCATGTCAGTATGACGGTATATGTGCTAGTCATCATGGGAAATGTGGTCTTCTTTTTGCAAAACACTGGCACCGCCAAAATCAACCAAAGCTGAAAGTTCTTAAGTGGGACTTTAATAATGACAGGTTATATGATTATTTAATTTTGTATTCTGGGCACTTTATAATGAATTTGTTGGCTTTTTTTTGTAAAAACAACAAATAAATAAAAATGTTATAAAAGTCTAATTATTTAACCGTTTTATCTAAATATGTTCTAGAGATATAAATAAAATCTTTAAAAAGCCCAAAACCTAGTTAGTTTTACACATGTTTTAAAAAACTAGTTTCAACGAAATCCATGCAATAATTCGTTTTTGTTTAGCGCATAAACATACCAAGTGTGTGTTGGGCGGCGACATTGGGTTTAGAGTGGGATGAGGTTTGGGGGGTTTGGGGGCTTTCAGGAGTCTTTAATCAGTCAATCAATCAAAGTTTACTTATATAGCCCTTAATTACAAGTGTCTCAAAGGGCTGCACAAGCCACAACGACATCCGCGGCTCAGATCCCACACCAGGGCAAGAAAAAACTAAACCCAATGGGAACAATGAGGAACCTTGGAAAGGGACCGCAGATGTGGGGACCGCCCCCCCTTGGGTGACCGGTGCAATGGATGCCGAGTGGATACGGTTAATAATGTGAGAGTCCAGTCGGTAGTGGAGCCAGCAGGGGATCCTCTTGCATGTAGACACGTCGGGGTGCAGAGACGTTACTGACTGATGCATACGGAGTGGTCCCTCCTGGGTCCCGACTTCATGTGAAAGTCCAGTCTATTGGGAGACCAGCAGGGGATCATCTTGAATGGAGACGAGTCAGCAGCGCAGAGACATCACCAACTGATGCAAAGAGGAATGGTCCCTTGGGTCCCGACTTGGAACAGTTAGCGCCTCCTCCGTGGAGGCTGATTCGTAATCACCGGATAACCTCTCCACGCAGGAGAGTGGGGGGGGGGGGGGGGGGGGGGGGGGGGGAGCAGAGCAGAAAAGAGAGACAGCAGATCAACTGGTCTTGTGTATCGGGGCGCAGAAATACGACCCTGGTCAGGAGAGACCAGTGAGGACTGACAATGGATGGTCACATTAAAAATTCCACCTTTAAAAATGTTTAGGGAATATTTTGTATATCATTTGCCATATTAAATGTTTTGTTTAACAAAAAAACTATTAAACAAAAAAAAAACATGAAAAAATAATAAAACTTATAATCGACGGATAGATCTGACGTTGATCTAGAGACTTAAGTGTATAATATATTTTAACACTTTTATGAGTGGAACCCTGTGGGATCCCCAATAATTTTAGTGGGATTTACAAAAAACTGTCATTGATCAAAACATAATAATGATGGTGTTATAAATAATTGACCTATTTAAGGCTCCAATTAATTTTACAACAAATATTCCACTTAAAAAAAAATTGGAGAAACTATTGCATATTTTGTGTTTTTTTTACCACAAAAACCAGGTTTTGACAAAAAAAAGCATAAAACATAAAAAAACATTTTATATAAGCAGTTTGACCTGAAGTTGATTCAGAGATTTAAGCGTTGAATAAAAAAATAGTAATACAGCATTTGTTTTTAACCTTGTGATGACTGAGACCCTCCCGGGTCCCTGAGACCAAACTTGAGGGGAGCCCGAAAGGTTAAAAACAACCTATTTATTGTATTTATTTTGAAAATGAAAAATATCAAAATGTCCTCCGCATGCATTATTTTTCAGTGTGCCACCCTCAGTGGAAACATTTTGGACACCCCTAGTTTACACCAGTGATTCTCAAACTTTTTTCACCAAGTACCACCACAGAAAACACTTGGCTCTCCAAGTACCACCATAATGACCAACAGTAAAATACAGTAGCGTAGTGGGCCTAAGTATTCATTAAAAACAAGGCAAAGGTTTTGTTCAACATATATTTAATATTTTGGGACACTGTAACATTACGCATGGTTTGAACAGTAACACTGTGTTTGAATATTTAACTAAGTGATTTTTTGGTGTATAACTGGATGGAGCTGTCGTACCACTAGTGGTACTCGTACCACAGTTTGAGAATCACTGGTGTACATCACCACACATAAAGATATAGAAGATAAAATAAGTCATTTTTTAAGTGTATGACAAAATAAAAAACAAACCAGTTTAATGAGTGTCAGGATGTTCTCAAAGAAGACACTTTGAATACGAGACATGACGCCAGCACATCGCGGTCGGTGACCAGACAATATTTTTATTTTGACAATAAAACTTTTTAATGGAATTATCCAGAGTAAAGATAATATGTGTATGTTTTGTTAGTTAGTAAACAACCACGGGTGTCGCACCAAATTCTGGGCCCCCATACACAAGACTCCCAAAAGGCCCCCTATCGCACCCGAAACCCAACGTCGCCGCTTCATAGACACACACTTATTAAATGATTGCATGGAGTTGGTTGTAACAAGCTTTTTAAAACACATGCAAAACTTAAATTAGGTTAATGAGTTTTTAAAAGTTTGGATTAACATATCTAGAACATATTTAGATAAACCCCCAAAATAATTTGGTTTGTTTAGAAAAACCAATGAAAGTTTTTTTGTTACAAAACATAGCCAGAATATAAATTCAAATAGTTATTTAATGAAATATGATTATAAATATCTCAAGTTTTCCTTTTTCCAGAATGTAAAATACATCAGTATTATCATTAATGCGCCCCCTATCTTTAAAAGCTAATAACAACCGCAGTTTATAACTTTAATTGAGGGTCTTTGAACGCACCACAGTTACAGTATCTGCAATGAGATCCAAAAGTAAAACCTGTATGTAACTTTCTCCTGTGCTACCACAGATAGATTTATTATGTTTTTACCTTTCTTCTATCACCTCATCTTTGTTCCAAAATGTTGGTGCTGTGTGCGAATGCTTAAAAGTGAGCTTTGACGACGTTATGAAGGCTGTGTTGAGTGAAGTGTTCCAGGTTACCTTTACTGCTATCCAGGTAAAACAAACCATTTTGTACTTTTTAAAGTAGTCTTAGACATTAAATGTTATTGACGTAACCTTACTTATGAATTTTCACAGCTGTATTATTTTGTATTAACATTTATGTCTAAAAATAAAATAAAATTACATATTACAATACAATCCCATTTAGACAACGTAATTGACATGTAAACCAGAAATAATTCATTGCATATTTTGTATTTACAGTAAATAGTTAAACAGCTCACCCAAAATAGCGATCTTTTTGTATGTCGTATAGTCTGGGCTTGTCTCCTCCTCCTGGACTGGAGAGCAACACGGGTGGGTAAAGGATCAAGGAGGATGCGGATGATGATTGTTGAACAAAGACTTACTTTATTGAACAAGCCATCATCACAACAGGTGCTGCAGTATCTACGAAGAGATCCAGCCGAATGATACTCTGCATAACAGACAGATTAAGAGTCATCTCTCTCCCGCCTGTATGTTAGCACACATGTGTATGGAACGCCTTACACAACATGCTATTGCATAATACAGCAGATAGTACAATGTGTCTGATAATAATAACCACAAGTGTCATTTAAACACATTAGAACAAAACCAAATACAGTGAATCCACAAAGTTTTCACAGCGCTTCACTAATTCCACATTCCACACAGAACTTTGGGAATTTCCAATCCACACTTTGACCAGGAAAAGTTTTATTCATGAGTATGTGTCCTTGTGTGTGCTATCAAAGCTATCTTTTGAGAAAACATTTTACCACAAACGGAACATGGAAAAGGTTTCTCTCCGGTGTGTATTCTTGTGTGTCTCGTTAAACCATCTTTTTTAGTAAAACTTTTACCGCACACCAAGCAAGAAAAAGGTTTCTCTCCGGTGTGTATTCTCGTGTGTGTGGTCAGGAGATCATTCCGAGTGAATTTTCTACCACAGACCAAGCAGCTGAATGGTTTCTCCCCAGTGTGTGTTCTCATGTGACTTGTTAATTGCGTTTTTTGGGTCAATCTTTTCCCGCAAACTGAGCAGATAAAAGGTTTCTCACCAGTGTGTATTCTTATGTGGTTAACCAATGTTGAACTTTCATGAAAACCTTTGCTGCAAATTGAGCAGGAGAACGATTTTTTTCCGGTGTGAGTTTTTAAGTGTCTTTTCATGTAATCCTGTCGAGAGAAACTTTTTTTACAGACTGAGCAGGCAAAAGGTTTTTCTCCAGTGTGTCTTCTCATGTGTCTCATTAAAAATGCCTTGGCATTAAACGTTTTGCCACACTGAGAACATTTAAAGTGTGCGTTGTCAGTGTGACGTGTCTTATCAGCTGTGGAGTCTTCATCATCGGTGTCAGCTGAGTGTGGCGACGTGTCTTCACTATGTGATAGTGGAGCAAAGAGGTGGTCTGCTTGTGATCCTCCACAGTGTTCTCCGTCAGCTTTTGTTATCATATGTTGAGTTGAGCCACTGCTTGGAGGCTCCACCTCTCTCTTCTCCTCACTTTCACCTTTGTCTTCATCATCTTCACTCTTCACAATGACACAAATCACTGGAAACTCTTCCGATCCTTCAAAATTATTTCCCTCCTGACTGATGCGATGTTCTTCCTCCTCCTCTTTTATATGGGGGGGCTGTGACTCCTCCACTTCCTCTTTAAAATGGGGCAGATTCACCCTCTCTTGCTCCATCCTATAGCTCCACTCCTGCTGCTCAGGGGTAACAGGGTCTTTTCACAGGCATCTGCAAGACACAAGAGGACAAACACTTGCTTTAGCGAATCAGGCTTTGCTCCATCACCTGAGACACACCCTGCACCGGCATATGTTCGGACAATGTCACTGAGGACATTATCAGTCATTCTTGTCTTGTCTTCAAAATAATCAGACTTAAAATTTCTCACAGCTCAACGCAGTCTACAATCTGCATAATTGTTATGACACATGTACGATTATCGTTATGACAATTTGCGATAAAATTCCTGAAGGTAAGTGTTATTGTGTCAAATTTTAATCATCATAAAACCGTGACTGATTATCTCACTTTAAAACAACACAAGGTGATACGGCTCATTTCCGGGAGACGCAGATGCTAACATAAATACAAGACACATGAACGTATTTCCCCCTAACAAACACCTATTTATTCTTTAATATTAAACATTTTAAAAACGTATATATATATTTAAATATACAGTACAGGCCAAAAGTTTGGACACACCTTCTCATTCAAAGGGTTTTCTTTATTTTCATGACTATTTACATTGTAGATTGTCACTGAGGGCATCAACACTATGAATGAACACATGTGGAGTTATGTACTTAACAAAAAAAGGTGAAAGAACCGAAAACATGTTTTATATTGTGCTTCTCAAATATTTTCTGTTACGCCCACCCCCCTAGGAAAAATAAAATATTTTGCATCCCCCCGCCCACTCTCCACCATGACTATAAATAGTATAAAATTGTTATAACTATACCTCTGCATAACATTGTACGCTTATTAACATTAAAGCAAACAACACATCGGTCTTTCCTCGTCTCTCACCGTGGTTACAGTGAAGCCAAGTGCTACATACGCTTCGTCATATTCGGGTACGGCAAAAAAAACATGTTCCCCGAGGTCACACGCACCCCCCTGGCATCACACCGCGACCCCCCCAGGGGGAACCTGCCACACTATTTGAGAAAGACTGAGCTAGCCGGTGATGCACTTGTTATATTTTTTGCTTTGAAAAATGTTAATGTGAGGAAGTTGCAAACAGCACCTTTTTTAATAAATAAGAAGAGAAAAAATAGGCAAAACTGGCAATGTGTGTATTAGGGATTTCAGGAACAAATTCTATATCATAGTCATTATGACCAACATAATCACGGCTTGGGCCTAAGAACTACACTACGTTATGATCATGCAATGTAAACATCTGACTGAAACTGTTATTTTTTTTAATTGATAATATTTGTGAGAATCTTAGAATAGATGCCCGCTAATGTGATGCAAGCACACTGTGAAGACAGGACGGCAGCAATAACTTGGGAGGTACTTTTGTGTAGTACTGCAGCAATAGATTATTTTATTAATCGAGCAATCTATCGATTAGTTTGTTCGATTAATCAAGTAATTAGATAAAACACACTTTAAAGCCTTAATGCATATTTTACAGAAAAAAAATTAAGTACAATTTTTTTATGCTTGCCATAACATTCTTTTTTTCCTAATAAAAGTACATAATCAACATTGAAATTGCACTTTTAACATTTGTGCATTAATACAAGTAATAAAAAAGGTCTGTTGTTCTCCACCACATAGATGGAGGCACCCACACACCACCGCTCATATGTGCGCTGTATTGCAGCGTCTGTGTGGAAACTAGCTCTGTGTATTGCAATTTCCGGCCACTCCATGCAATTCAGATTTTGTCCATTTTTATTAGTTAATTAGTCAAACGATTAATTTAAGCAACAGAATATCAATTAAAGCCTTTTATTTAAACAAAATAATCGTTGCAGCCCTACTTTTTTGCACAACTTCAAATACAAACCACGACCCTAGTAGCCGACTGATGGGATGTTCATATCTTCCTGTTTGGATGGAGAATTAATCATAGTACAACCGTAAAAAAAAAAAATAAAAAAATTAAAAGTTTTTTGTAGAGATGTCCGATAATGGCTTTTTTGCCGATATCCGATATACTGATATTGTCCAACTCTTAATTACCGATTCCGATATCAACCGATACCGCTATATACAGTTGTGGAATTAACACAATATTATGCCTAATTTTGTTGTGATGTCCCGCTGGATGCATTAAACAATGTAACAAGGTTTTCCAAAAATAAATCATCTCAAGTTATGGAAAAAAAATGCCAACATGGCACTGCCATATTTATTATTGAAGTCACAAAGTGCATTATTTTTTTTAACATGCCTCAAAACAGCAGCTTGGAATTTGGGACATGCTCTCCCTGAGAGAGCATGAGGAGGTTGAGGTGGGCGGGGTTGGGGGGGGGGGGGGGGGGGGTAGGAGGTAGCGGGGGGTGTATATTGTAGCGTCCCGGAAGAGTTAGTGCTAAAGTATATATTTTCAAATATTTCTTATATATATATATATATATATATATATATATATATATATATATATATATATATATATATATATATATATATATATATATATATATATATATATATATATATAAATATAAATAATACGTTCATGAACGAGTATATCCGTTCGGACACCGTGTTCAATGCAGAAGTCTGATCTACAAAATGTGCAGGCAGCATACCCCTTCCCCTTCGAGCTGTCCTGGATGAACTGAAATTATTTTTTCCAATCATTTTGGAACTTGCAAGCGTACTTCTTCTTCTTACTCGTCGTCGCCATGTCTCTTCTTCGTTCTTCTGCTTCGTCTCTGTTATGTTTTTGGACATTACTACTTGCCGTAGTTTTGAAGCAATGCATGATTGGAATCCGGATGTTGTGTGTCAGTGTATTAACGTGCCGGCTGGAATAAACACACGCTGAGAAATAGCTCCGTGCTTGCCTACTTTATGGGTTATAGATAAATCTATGGATAACGGAGACATATATAATAGTCTCATTTTCAGGTGAGAGAGGACGCTAAAGGCAATGCCTTTAAGGCACGCCCCCAATATTGTTGGGGGCGTGGAAATCGGGAGAAATTCGTGAGAATGGCTGCCCCGGGAGATTTACGGGAGGGGCACTGAAATTCGGGATTCCACCGGGAAAATCGGGAGGGTTGGCAAGTATGCTTTATGGGCGCAATAGAGTACTTAAATTAGCTTCATTGTTAGCCACCTCATACCTGCAGTATAGAACAAATTAGTATGAAGAAAAAAAGAAAAACATGTGTTCTTGTCTTAAATAACCCAGGGATTGTGAATGATAGGCAAAATACAATTTCCACTTTAAGTGAAACAAAGTTTCTTTTACAGTTTATCTTTCACATCCAGCCAGGAAGTAGATGCTGTTGTAGCGTGCATACACATACTACATCACCATGACAACAAATACATCATCAAGCACTGCCTAGATCAGGGGTGTCCAAAGTGCGGCCCTGGGGCCATTTGCGGGCCGCAGGTCATTTTTTTACGGCCCCACAGCACATTTTAAAAATACGATTGAAAAAAATAAAAAACATTAAAAGTGGTATTTAAAGAGCAAACGGGTGAAATGTAACAAGAAAATGTAGCAATGTTCACACAAAGCTGCCATGTAGGCTGTTTCTTTCTTTAAAAAATAATAATGAATCAAAATTAATGTCATTATGAATTATTGACCTATTCAAGGCTCCAATTCCGTCACATTAAATATTTTGAGATATTTTTTGGGGAAAATGTTGCATATTTTGTGTTTGCCATGTAAAAAAAAAAGAGTTTTTTTTTAAAAAGAAGGGCCTTTGATTGATTTGATTGAGACTTTTATTAGTAGGTTGCACAGTGAAGTACATATTCCGTACAATTGACCACTAAATGGTAACACCCGAATAAGTTTTTCAACTAGCCTAAAATGAACAAACAAAAAACATAAACAACAATAAAACTTATAATTGACAGATAGATTTGAAGTTGATCTCGAAATTATTGTGTTACAAGTAAACAGTAAAAAAAAAGTTTTTAACACTTTAATGAGTAGGACCCTTTTGGATTCCTTACAATTTTAGTGTGATTAGTTTTTAAGTGTCATTGCTCAAAAAAATAATAATGAATTAAAATCAATGGTGTTATGAGTTATTGACCTTTTTAAGGCTCCAATTATTATATAATCTCAAATATCCCACTTAAAAATTTTATTGGGTGAAAATATTGCATATTTTGTGTTTATTTCATTAAAAAAATGGTTTTCTTTGACAAAAAGAGCATAGAATTTAAATCTTTCTATTGACAGATAGACCTAATGTTGATCTAGAGATTTAAAAACTTGAATAATAACACAAATAATAATACTGAATAATGACACATTTTTTATATTTTTTGGACCAAAACCCTTTGGGGTCCCAGGGATCAAGCCTGAGTGGAAGCCTAAATGTATATTTTTTATACATATTGTATTGGTTTTTAAAATAAAAAATATAAAAATGGCCCCCGCTTGCTTTGATTTTTCAGTGTGCGGCCCTCAGTTGAAAAAGTTTGGACACCCCTGGCCTAGATTGATACGCCTTTTATAAATTCAAAGTGTTATATTTGTTCATGGATTTCAATGACAGTTGCACGTGTTAGAAAAACACCGTACTGCACAATTTTAGCACTGCCAAGAAAAAAAAGACAGGACTGTATAGATAAGACACAAAGAAAACGGAGATTCACTGAGAAAACACGTGTTGAACAAATAGAAAGTTTATAAACATGTGAGACTGACCTGCTCGGTGCGACTTTATTCGAGGCTTGTAAACAGCGTCCAGTAGTTGACGTTTTTGTCGCTCATTCCTTTTAAAAGTACGAATATTTCTTCAAATTCCGCAGTTTGTAGAAATATTGATGATATATACTCCTTAATACAATATAAAATATGTTCCAAAATAACAAACCAAACCGTTTCGCTGCCTTATTTTCCTCGACTCTAGTTCTCCAGATCCGGCCGACGAGACATAAGGTAGTACAGTTTAGCATACTGCCTCCTTATGGTGGGCAGAGGCATTACATTCTTCATCAAATAAATTGCTTGCTTCTCGGGTGGGCTGATCACTAATGAACCCACGATTGTTATTGTGTTACAGCGCCTTACCTTGGTAAACTACGGTAACTATGAGTCCACAAACTGACGATAGAGCATTAACGTTTCTCACTCGAGCTATTTTATTGATCAAAGTACGCACAACATAGACACGACCACGTACATCCATTTTGTAGCTGCTGGTGATGTAATCACAAAGTTGCAGGGGGTCCTTAACCTGCACGCGACTGTCCTGTTTCGCGCCTGTACAAAAAACAAAACAATAATCGATTTCTTCAGATTCCAGCAGCTGTCAAAGACGAAGTATCCTTCCAGCGACGGGCAGTCAAAGCCGAAGCTCTATCGATCGCTGTCAATGACGTAAGAGGAAACATGACCACGGATGTAAATGGGGGAGGGAAGGTTTTTGTAGAGGGAAGAAATTTGGCGTGACAGTGACAACACTCAATATGGCCTTCGGTCCGTCACTCAAAGACGTCCGTGTGCAACATATACACAAATCATTATTGGGGAGTGTTACGTTATCGAAGCGTTTTAGCATAACGAACATGCGGATGATTCTCTCAGATTTCATTCGAAAACAACTGACATTTTCGAGTTTGTAGTCGTCACTGTGTCGTGCATATAATTACGCCTGGATCGACACGTTTGTCTCACTATCTGTAAAATGTATTTCAAAATAAAACACGTCTCTGACAGGAAGTAAGGTGGTGTATTTTCCAATAATTAGTTGGTTTCTCATAGCGCCTTTCACTGCAAATAATGTTTTAATGTAAACCTTTGACCATATTTTTTAATGTTGAACTCAAATTGTATATTGGGGACTTTTTTGTCCTTTCAAGCAAATATTTTCTCCAAATGGAGGGACCATTTCCATTGATGGTGTAGATCAGGGGTGTCAAACGTACGGCCAGCGGGCCGTATTAGGCCCGCGTACAATAATCCATCCATTTTCTACCGCTTGTCCCTTTTGGGGAAATATAAACATTAGAACGAAACTGCTGTTCTGTTGTGTTTGTTCGATTTCATTTCATACTTAAATCTACCATGTTCCCATTGGTTAAGTTTGGAGTTATGTTACCTTGATTTGGCTATGGTGTTATTTTGACAACTGTTTTGTTTATATTATAATTGTAATATTTGAAGGATGATAAATGAATGTGTTGCGGCAGTATGCAGATTTCACCAATGCGGTGGTTTGAGGAAACACTCGATTTGCTTTTCCAAACGTTTTTAATGGTGACCTGCTAACAGGAGAATGCTAAACAGGAAGTGCTAAAAGTTTAATGGCTTTGTAAAACACTAGGACAAAGTCAAAGTTCATTGTGTTCTTCATGTTTTTTTTGAAATTGCACCATTTTTACCTTCAGAATTTTCAACTGACTTCAAGTGTTTTGCCAAGAGGACTTTTTGTAATATGTACATTTTCAGAATGTGCTTGTTCTCTTTTTGGTCCAAGTAAGACAAATAAGGGTATTGGTTAACATTTTAAACCTCCATTTGTCACAACTTAGTTTTTTTAATTGTGAAAAATTTGCATAAAATAAGTTATATATACTTATATAATATATATACATATTATACATGTAGTAAATGCTGAAAGGGCTGGGGTTCTCAGGTAAAGATCAGGCCTTAATATACATAAGGAGTAGTAATAGTAATACAACTAATTTGGATGCTTTGTTTTATTGTTAAGAGTAAATAATACATATATTTTTTAATGGTATAGATCAGATATGCTATTTTACGACTGAAGTTGATTGACAGATTTTTTTAAAAAAGGGACGAAAAAAAGAAGAATCCCAAATGTTATTTTTCCACATACTCTTAATTGCTATTAGATTTTGCATGCTCCGGAATTTAATAAATCGGCTGCATATTTCATAGCAACCACATACTTTATAGAGCTTAACACATTTCTGGACAACAAATGAACCAAAATATTAACTTCTCACACACAAATAAAACAACTGCAAACGCCAATTTATGCATGGGAGCAAAATACTTGGCTTGCAACAGGAGAGCAACTGCAAACACTAATCTTCTGTATTACTGCAGATGTTGTGAGCTAATTCTGACAACACAGAAACTTTAACATCGATAAGTAACGATCATGGTTGATGGCAGTGAACCAAAATGTTCGTAAACAATCTTAAATGTATTATTAAGCCCTAAAATAGTTCAGTCCAGAAAGGGTTATAAAGCAGCCACAACTAACTTTTCAGTCGGTTAAATTGCATCATACACTTTGAAGGGCAAATGACCTCTTAAAATGTGTATTAGCCACTCTAGTTAGTCTAAAAATGTCTAATGTCATTTTGTATGGAGTCATAACTTATTTTAAAATCTCCAAGCTGTTAGTACCCTTTGTACAATGAGTAACACTGACACAGTTAATACAAAACATACAGTATCTGCTTCATTTAGGTCATTATTAGTGTTTGGGGTTGTAGTCCAATTATAAAATCCATTAGTCAGACATCTTTTAGACCAGTGGTCCCCAACCACCGGGCCGCGGCCTGCTACCGGTCCGTGGATCGATTGGTACCGGGCCGCACAGGAAATGTAAAAAAATAAAATAAATAAATAAAAAATTAATATTTCTGGTTCCTACATTATATATCAATATAGATCAATACAGTCTGCAGGGATACAGTCCGTAAGCACACATGATTGTATTTTTTTATGACAAAAAACCCCCCCCAAAAATACAAATCCCCCCGGTCCGTGGGACAAATTTTCAAGCGTTGACCGGTCCGCAGTTACAAAAAGGATGGGGACCACTGTTTTAGACAATAAAAGGAGGGTAAAATGATACTTACAATGATATTATAAAAGGATATTTACAATGATCTGTAGTAAAAATGTCTTTTATATCCAAATTTTTGTTTGGATTTTCAATTATGAAAAAAAACATCACCAGTGTAAACCTTAGGCATTAGACCAACCTTTGGAAAAAAATATAGGAAAACTAGCGAAAAAAGGGGTACATTCCTGTTGGGGCAAAGTGCTGCCACACAATTGATTTTTTTTGTTGAAAATCAAGACTATGTTTCCTGCAATTGGGTGCATTTCTACGCTATATTTTACCTATAGACTTATTCTCATACCAACCTCCTTTGGCTGTCTTTTTGACACTTAAATGTCCCACACATTGGCGCTGATCTACATTTCTGCCAGTGGGTGCTCGGTGTGTAAAAAATAAAAAATAGACATTTATTTTTTATTATTTTGTAAAAGGGACCAAACTCGCCACAGATTTAACTACAACAAGATTGATTTTTCAAAAATGATTTTAAACATTGAAAGTTGCCATCAATCCCACGTGGGTGCTCGGCATTGTCCGTGGGTGCTCGGGCCCCGAAGCACCCACGGGATCGGTGCCTATGGTCCCATGTAATGTACTACAGAATGTTTCGTTTTTTAAAGTAGATAATTTACTAACATTATTATCATTGAAAAATTAATGTCAAATGCATGTTGTAACATGCATTCAAAGAACTCAGAAAATGTTTCCCATTTGGCAACTCTATCCTATAGCCACACCCCCTTTGGTAATATACTTTGATTGATTGATTGTTAGTGTTGTGACCTCTGTTACATCTGTCACGTCAAAAATATACCTTTTCACTGGCTACTAATACATGCTCTAGAATTATTACTGGTTCGGAACTAACAGTGTTCGGATTGTAATCGTCCAAATATGATTAACATTAACTATTTGTTAATATTTAATAAATAAAAAAACGCGGAAGGGATTTTTGCAGACATTTCACATGCCTAAAACCTATAAACCACAGATATTCAACATTACTTTGAGCCAACGTTCCAGAAAGCTAAGCACCAGTGGGCTGGACTTCTTCCTTCACCAAGTCCTTTTTTGTATATTCTGGAGAAACAGCGTCCTCTATAGTAGACATTTGATTTTGGTCTATTTACTGTATTTTGTCAAGAGTTATAGGAGCACTCTGCTGTTTTTAAGGACATTCTGCAAAAAAGCTAGTCAAATATCATCTCTATGACAACACTCTACTGTTTTTAAGAATCTGCTGAAAAAATGTGAGTCTCTCACGTGTATATGTAAGAGCACAAATGAAGAAAAAGAGAGGACCTAAAATGGAACCTTGAGGAACAC
Source organism: Entelurus aequoreus (assembly GCF_033978785.1). Taxonomy (NCBI): domain Eukaryota; kingdom Metazoa; phylum Chordata; class Actinopteri; order Syngnathiformes; family Syngnathidae; genus Entelurus; species Entelurus aequoreus. The sequence continues at coordinate 30,869,897 of NC_084743.1, forward strand.
CACTAGTGTAACTAAAGAAGTTGAACAAATGACTACTGACTGCATCTGAAGTAAACAAGCTACAGCAACACCTTAGTTACATAAATCACATTACCAAGAATAACTACCAAGAAGAGGATGCTCTGAGGAAGGCCTCAGTTATGTAAATCACAAGTTTGGACAGCAGTGTTGCTAGCAAGGTTAAAATGCAATGCAAGAATCTGCCAATGTGTTTAGAATGGTCCAAGTTCCTCTATACAAAAGGAGTACTCTTGAGTTTTTAGGAATTTGCTACAAAAATGTGCCTCCCAAGTTTGAACTGAAGCCAGGGGCCGGTATGGTGTCATTCCTGGACCGGATTTGGCCCCCTGGCCGCCAGTAAAATAGAACTGCTATAAACTGAACAAACAAAATAAACAAGATTAATTATGCCACAGGTAACAATTTGAGTTGTTTTGCCTGCAGAGCATTAAGTGCTGCCTCCGGTGAGATATAACTTGAATAAACCACCGGTGGCTACATATTAGCATACTTTGCTTACTCAGTCACATATAATCTTACAGTCCTTCGCTGCTGTCACTAAGTAACAATGTACACGATCACTGGGCAATTCACACGCACAAACACAAATGTCCACCAACAATAATAAAGGCGAGGGTGTATTTCAGACCCGTGTCAGCTGCACACTTGTGTTTGTCCTCATTTAATGCTGCTGTTTTCACCAGCACACTTGTGATTGGTAAACTGGTACTTATAAGAGAATCTTTCATCACACACACTGCAACTCAACACTTTCTCACTGGAGTGTGTTCTCGTGTGTGCTACAAGTGTTCTTCGGTCACAAAAGCTTTTGTTGCAAATTGAACACGAAAATGGCTTTTCCCCAGTGTGTCTTCGCATGTGTATTTTTAAATATTGACCTCGTGTAAAACTTATACCACAGATTGAACAGGAAAAAGGTCTCTCTCCTGTGTGTATCCTTGTGTGTGATGTCAAATGTGCTTTCCGAAAAAATCTTTTGCCACAAATGGAGCAGTTGAATGGTTTCTCTCCTGTGTGGATCTTCATGTGTACGTTCAAATTTCCCATATGGCTAAATGTTTTCCCACACTCAGAGCAGCTGAGTGGGTTTTTAGCGTGCCATGCCTTATCAGCCGTAGAGTCTTCATCATCAGTGTCAGGAATGCGTGACGTGTCATCATTATCTGATAGTGGAGCAAAGAGGGTTTCTGCTTTTGATGCTCCACTGTGATCTCCATCAGCTTCTGTTGTCATATGTTGAGTTAAGATGGTGCTTGGAGGCTCCCCCTTTCTCTTTTCCTCACTTTCACTTTTGTCGTCATCATATTCACTCTTCACAACAACACTAATCACGGACAAGTCGTCAAGTCCTTCAAGCTGTTCTCCCACCCGACAGACGCTATGATCCTCCTTTTCCTCTTTAATGCGAAGGAGCTGTGGCTCCTCTTCTTCATCATGTAAGTTGGTGGGCTGTGGTTCCTCCTCTTCCTCTTTTAAATGGTAGGGCTGTGGCTCTCTTTGCTCCATCCTGGCACTCCACTCCCTCTGCCCAGGGGAAAGATAATCACTGATGTCTGCTGAGGAAACAAGAAGACAGACACTTGGTTTAAAAAGGTTCAGCTCTGCTCCATTACATAAAGGTGTTTTTCTGCACCAGCATATGTTCTTTCAATATTATTGAGGATATCACCAGTGTCCCTCACTGTACGCAGGACATCTCCAACTGATGCATAAAATAATATAATGATGTACGGACCTCTCGTCAAGTGTCTAAATGTTTTGACATGATTGTATGTAAGACTGTACGATTACACGTCATCTTTAATCGAGGTTTTAATTAGTGCTATAGCGTAATCGCATTGTTGAGCCTTGCGTTTCTTTGTCTCTCGCTTCAAACGGGGAGAAAGAGGTCTTACTCTATATCGCTCTCAGCACCTGAGCGCATTTATTTAACAGTAGAATTAAATGAACACAGTGAGCCCTTTTTTCAGTCATCCAGAATCTTTGTCTTGGTAAGCGGAGAGCGAGACCGCCAGCTTTTCACACACAGGAAGAATGGTCAGAAAGCCTCGCCACTCGCTAGTGAGAAGTGCCACAAAGTAACAAAAATTTAGTAGGATTACAAAGCCAAATGTCCTGTTATGGTAATATTTCAGTTTCACACCGGATGGGCAATATAAGCCCATCATCACTGACGAACGAGCAAGAATGCTGTAATCATGTAATGGCAACAACAAAAAAAGACAACGTCTGACCTAGTTTTTCCAACTGGGGGAAAAAATGCACTTAAAGATATTCAATATTTATATCAGTAAATGTTTTGCTTACAGAGAGGAGAGTCCATTTCATTTTTTTCCGTTTATTTATTTGAGCTGGCGACTTGTCCAGGGTGTACCCCGCCTTCCGCCCGAATGCAGCTGAGATAGGCTCCAGAACCCCCGCGACCCCAAACGGGACAAGCGGTAGGAAATGGATCGATGGATGGATGGATATTTAGGATAAAGTTATTTACGTTCAAATTACAACACATGGTAAACAATTCTACAGTAATGAGTAATAAGATAATATCATTTTAAATGGTTACTTGCATTATTATTATGTATTATGGTTACATTATAAACACTGTATTATTTTTTTTTATCGGTTACTGCTTCAGTTTAGAAGCATAATGTAGACAAAAGCTCTGAGTCTGTCTGCATAAAGCCCAATATTTTTAAAGTAAATTATGGCATCTTTAGACATCAATATGTTGATTGACAGTCTAAAAGTTACATGTCTTCCTTCACTCCATATTTTCGCAATTTTATGCATTCATATGTATAATATATGAAAATCGAGAATCAAATTACAATCACAATTTTGTAGAGAAAAATTGCAATTAGGTTTTTTCTCAAAATCGTGCAGCCCAAATTGTATATATAGTAGGGGTTCAATGATTTGTCGACATTCACGACAAAAATCACAATTAAAATTTGTCACTGACAAATGTGTCAATAATAGTTAATGACATCGTTGCTCGTGTTTTTCCGGATGAAAACGAACATGCGCTTGTCAGTGCGACTGGTGACTGCTGAGGAACAGGAGGAAGTGAAGACTAAACACGTCAAAAACATGAATAACTTGCTGAATTTGCAAAGCGGACCTTGCTTTTAATGGCAGTAGGTCTGTGATGCTGGAGCATTTGAAGTAGAGGAATGTCGGACATCTAACGGATGCAGTCGCTGCCTTTCCTCGGTGAGATAGCTTATTACTTTGCTAGCTAACAACATAGAAACAGAATTGTGTGAAAGTAGATTTAACTATAATTTTATACAAAGTCTGCCAACTAAACTTTGTCATTACACCTGTGTTCATCTTTCTAAACATACCATCACAAAAACCACTTTTCTTTCTGAAGAAGGTAGATACATTTGGTTAAGTTTTGGTTTTATTGTGGCTATTTTGAATGTCCTTTATTTACATTAAATCATTTATTTACATTACATTGTCTTAATTGTTAGAACATACCTACAAATATTTAAAGCTGAATGTGAAATCTGATGGCTAAATTAGAGCAACAGAATAAATGTACGCTTCATAATCCCAGTAGTCTACTAGTTAATAAAATAGTTGACCAGTGAACTATGGAAAATAGTTGTTACCTGTAGCTGCAGCAGCCCTAATGTACAGTATGTGTTTGGCAATTCTACTCTTGAACCCTTGCACACAAAAGGGTGAAAATGTGTCAAAACACAGTTTTATGACACCAAAAACATGGGGTAAAATGCATATCATACCCAGGAATTGAAATTGCAAAAAAACAAAAATCTATTTATAATTGATTAAATCAATGTTTTAGGAGAGTTACATTTTGTACTCAGTGTTTCCCATACACATTAACTTATTATAATTTATATTATATACACTACCGTTCAAAAGTTTGGGGTCACCCAAACAATTTTGTGGAATAGCCTTCATTTCTAAGAACAAGAATAGACTGTCGAGTTTCAGATGAAAGTTCTCTTTTTCTGGCCATTTTGAGCGTTTAATTGACCCCACAAATGTGATGCTCCAGAAACTCAATCTGCTCAAAGGAAGGTCAGTTTTGTAGCTTCTGTAACGAGCTAAACTGTTTTCAGATGTGTGAACATGATTGCACAAGGGTTTTCTAATCATCAATTAGCCTTCTGAGCCAATGAACAAACACATTGTACCATTAGAACACTGGAGTGATAGTTGCTGGAAATGGGCCTCTATACACCTATGTAGATATTGCACCAAAAACCAGACATTTGCAGCTAGAATAGTCATTTACCACATTAGCAATGTATAGAGTGTATTTCTTTAAAGTTAAGACCAGTTTAAAGTTATCTTCATTGAAAAGTACAGTGCTTTTCCTTCAAAAATAAGGACATTTCAATGTGACCCCAAACTTTTGAACGGTAGTGTACGTAATACATGTTAACTCATCTGATTAATCACAAAACAATGATTGCATTAATTAGATTAGATTTAGATAAATCATTCAATTTATTTTGACCTTACAAGGTTTTTTTTTTTTTACATTAACCGCGATACGGTTCGGGTCAGTGATCAGATCAATGCATACGTATGTACAAACACGCGTGAGAAGACTCAAACTGGTGTGCTTGCTGGCAAATTTCACTCCAAAATACTTACAACTGTCATGTTTTTGTTTTGGCCATGTGTTTGTTTTTTGGACTCTTTTTAGTTCCTGGTTGCACTTCCTTGTTTGGTTTGGTTTCCATGCTCACCCATTAGTTTTCACCTGTCATGTCACGCACCTGTTTCACGTTTTGAGTCACGCACCTGTTGTTAATCATGTCTGTTATTTAAGTCTTTCTTTCTGTTCACTCGTGCTGCGTTCATCGTCTTTGTCACATCGGTTCATGTCCCTTGCTGAACAAGTAAGTTTTCATAGTCCACGTCATAGCTTCTGCTCAGTAGCAGCTTCATTTGTGTTTTTGGCATGCTTGCCTTTTTGCTTTATTGTTTGCTTTTTTGATGGTAGTTTGAGTGATTTATGTTGAATAAATCCAAGCTCACCTTCACGCTGTCGTCCGGAGCCGTTTTTTGCATTGGAAGAACAACCCCGCAGCCAGCTGCGACCCCCCATCGTGACAGTATGAACGCAGCATACGTTCTTCCGCAGACGAGCCACGAAGAGGTGATGGAGACGCGCTGGCGAAAATGGAGGCCAGCCAGAAAGGCTTCTTTTCGCCAGCATGGCGCGTCGTTCCCCCAGGATCCTCAAAATTCCCCAACCAGCCCAGTCTTCCTCGCCGCCGCAGGAGACCCGTGCTGATGACGTCATCCCGCACACTGGTGATGACGTCAGACACCAAGACTTTTTTTTAGATTCTATTTACGCCCTCTGTCAGCCGCCCACTAAAGACTTTGTTTCTAAAAATAATCCTTTTGAGAAATTTTTTTCTAAATTTAGATTTTTTCAGACTCAGTCTAAAGTGGGGGTAGTGAATAGAATTTCTGGACAATTTAATGGGGAGGATTCTGCCCCCCTCCTGACCCCCCTCCACCCACCCCAAAAGACGGTTCCGGAGCGCGTCTGGGATCCGCTCCTTGAGGGGGGGCTAGGGCTGGGAACTGTTCAGGTGGGGCAGTTCTTCAGTCTGCCAAGCCACAGCCTCCAGCACGGCCGCCACCACCAGTCTTTCGGCCTGCTAAGCCGCAACCTCCGGTTCGGCCACCACCACCGGTCTTTCCACGCTGCCAAGCTCCAGTTGCTGCACCACGCTGCCAAGCTCCAGTTGCTGCACCACGCTGCCAAGCTCCAGTTGCTGCACCACGCTGCCAAGCACCACGTCAAGCTCCGGTACCAGCTCCACGCGGCCAAGCTCCGGTTCCAGCTCCACGCGGCCAAGCTCCGGTTCCAGCTCCACGCGGCCAAGCTCCGGTTCCAGCTCCACGCGGCCAAGCTCCGGTTCCAGCTCCACGCGGCCAAGCTCCGGTTCCAGCTCCACGCTGCCAAGCTCCACGCTACCAAGACCAAGACCCACGCCGCCAAGACCAAGACCCACGCCGCCAAGACCAAGACCCACGCCGCCAGGACCAAGACCAAGACTGCCAAGACCAAGACTAAGACCCACGCCGCCAAGACCAAGACCCACGCCGCCAAGACCAAGACCCACGCCGCCAAGACCAAGACCCACACTGCCAAGACCAAGACTGCCAAGACCAACACCAAGACCCACGCTGCCAAGACCAAGACCCACGCTGCCAGGACACGCCACGCCAAGCTTTTCCGCCCGACGCACCACGCCAAGCTTCGTCATCTGCTACTGCCACGTCGACGAAGTGCCTGCCTTCTCGTCTGCCACGGATGTGGCCGCTGCCTGGTCGTCCGCCACGCCGGGTGTGCCCACCTTCTCGTCGGCCACGGGTGTGGCCCTTCCCGGGTCGTCCAACTCGCCGCCGCCAGATGACTATGCCTCGGTGGATTCGGGGCCACTTGGCCTGGCGACCCACCGCCATGTCCCCCTCCCACCCTCCCATGACTCTTGATCCTGTTTTGTGTTTTGTTTTTTGGACATCTGGGATCTGTCCGTAAGGGGGGGGGGGGGTTCTGTCATGTCTGTTCATGTTTTTGTTTTGGCCATGTGTTTGTTTTTTGGACTCTTTTTAGTTCCTGGTTGTACTTCCTTGTTTGGTTTGGTTTCCATGCTCACCCATTAGTTTTCACCTGTCATGTCACGCACCTGTTTCACGTTTTGAGTCACGCACCTGTTGTTAATCATGTCTGTTATTTAAGTCTTTCTTTCTGTTCACTCGTGCTGCGTTCATTGTCTTTGTCACATCGGTTCATGTCCCTTGCTGAACAAGTAAGTTTTCATAGTCCACGTCATAGCTTCTGCTCAGTAGCAGCTTTATTTGTGTTTTTGGCACGCTTGCCTTTTTGCTTTATTGTTTGCTTTTTTGATGGTAGTTTGAGTGATTTATGTTGAATAAATCCAAGCTCACCTTCACGCTGTCGTCCGGAGCCGTTTTTTGCATTGGAAGAACAACCCCGCAGCCAGCTGCGACCCCCCATCGTGACAACATTAATGAATTTTAGGTAAAACTGTTACCAAGTTTTGCGCAAATAAATGCTTTCAAGTAAAACATTTAAAAACAATGTATATAAATATAGATACAGTATATACATATGTATATATATAAATATATATACATGTACAGTCATATAGATATATATACACACACACACACATATATATATATATATACCTATATATATATATATATACTGTACATACATACATACACACACATACTGCATACATATGTACACACATATGACATATATACATATGTGTGTATATATATACATGCAGAGATATACATATGTAAATAAATATAGACATATACATACATATGTATAAACACATATATAGTCATATATATATACATATGTACATTTATATACACACACACGCGCACACACATAGTTACATACATACATATTACACACATACATATACATGTACAGCAGTGTGTGTGTGTGCAGAAAACATCGCACAGGGCGATGTGATGCGTCTAGTGCAGTAGCCTTGGAGTAGTAGTACCTGTAGTTAGTGCATGCTGCATGCCGCTTTTGCTTGCTATGCTGCATGCTGCTTCTGCCTGATACTCATTGCTTTCAGCTAGTGCCGCCGGCTAGCCCTCTGTCTCAGAGGGCGAAAAGAGGAGCCGAGTGCATAAGCCTCCTCAGCCGGTACATAGCCTCTCCATTGTCAAGACTCGTACATGCCTCCTCGTGGCCACACACGGTAACTGGAACCTCGCGGTTCCAGGCTAAGTTGTACGGGATCTCGGAGCAGCAGGGGGCCCCAGAGACGGGGCATGCAGGCCCACCGGTGTGTGGACATGCCCTGGTGCCCAGTCAACCCCTGTCCCAGCTATGGGTAAATAACCCCAGCTATGGGCGAATAGTGAAAACCGCCTCAACGGTGGACCAGGCGGAAGATGGCGGCAGCGGAATGCACCACAACGGCTGGGAAGGCGGATGAAGGCTGCAGCAAAGACGGGTCCCCAGTCGTCTTGGTCTCCATGCCACTGGACCCTGGCCCGCTCAATGCCAAGGACTGTGTGGTGGCTGACCGTGCACCAGTCTCCCCACATTAAAAGATTCCACGCACAGGCGTCCTCCATATAGGACCCTACGGAGGACAGTCATACTCGTTTCGAGTGACCGCCGCCGACGACGACATGTACAGTATATACATATATACACACACATATATACATATATACACACACATTTATATATACGTACAGATATATATATATATATACATATATATATATATATATATATATATATATACATATATTCATATAGATATACAGTATATATACACTTATATATACATACATACACACATATATATACAAATACACGCATCGTATATATACACATATATACACACACACACACATATTACATACATACACACACATATACAGTATAATATACACTTATGTACATATTACACCCACACACACACACACACACACACACTTGTATATGTAAAAGTGTATATATACAGTATATACAGTTAGGTCCATAAATATTTGGACATTGACACAATTTTTAGTATTGCAGCTCTGTACAACACCCCAATGGATTTGAAATGTAACAATCAAGCTGTGCTTTAAGTGCAGACTTTGAGCTTTAATTTGAGGGTATTTACATCCAAATCAGGTGAACGGTGTAGGAATTACAACACATTTTATTTGTGCCTTCCACTTTTTAAGGGACCAAAAGTAATTGGACAATTGGCTACTCAGCTGTTCCATGGCCAGGTGTGTGTTATTCCCTTGTTTTTTTTCATATATTTCATTTACAAAGAGCAGATAAAAGGCCTAGATGTAATTTCAAGTGTGGTATATTCATTTGGAATCTGGGGAGGTCATCTCTCAATATGAAGTCCAAAGAGCTGTCACTATCAGTGAAGCAAGCCATCATTAGGCTGAAAAATCAAAACAAAGCCATCAGAGAGATAGCAAAAACATGAGGTGTGGCCAAATCAACTGTTTGGTACATTCTTAAAAAGAGAGAACGCACTGCTAAGCTCAGCAACACCAAAAGACCTGGAACAACACAGAAAACAAGTGTGGTGGATGACAGACAAATCCTTTCCCTTGTCAAGAAAAAGCCCTTCACAACAGTTGGCCAGATGAAGAAAACTCTCCAGGAGGTAGGTGTATCTGTGTCCAAGTCAACAATTAAGAGAATACTTCACCAGAGGAAATACAGAGGCTTCATCACAAGGCGTAAACCATTGGTGAGCCTCAAAAACAGGAAGGCCAGATTAGAGATTGCCAAGAAACATGTAAAAGAGCCTGTGCAGTTCTGGAACAACATCTTATGGACAGATGAGACAAAGATCAACTTGTACCAAAATTATGGAAAGAGAAGAGTATGGAGAAGGCGAGGAACTGCTCAAGATCCAAAGCATACCGCCTCATCAGTGAAGCATGGTGGTGGTAGTGGCATTCATGGCTGCCAGCGGAACTGGATCTCTTATATTTATTGATGATGTGACAACTGACAAAAGTAGCAGAATGAATTCTGAAGTGTTTCGGGCAATATTATTTGCTCATATTCAGCCAAATGCTTCAAAACTCATTGGACGGCGCTTCACAGTGCAGATGGACACTGACCCGAAGCATACTGCGAAAGCAACCAAAGAGTTTTTTAAGGCAAAGAAATGGAATGTTCTGCAATGGTCAAGTCAATCACCTGACCTGAATCCGATTGAGCATGAATTTCACTTGCTGAAGACAAAACAGAAGGGAAAATGCCCAAAGAACAAGCAGGAAGTGAAGACCGCTGCAACAGAGGCCCGGCAGAGCATCACCATGGACCATACCCAGCGTCTGGTGAGGTCTATGTGTTCCACACTTCAGGCTGTCATTGACTGCAAAGAATTTGCAACAAAGTATTAAAAAGTGACAATTTGATTTATGATTATGTTAGTTTGTCCAATTACTTTTGGTCCCTTAAAAAGTGGAAGGCACATATAAAATGTGTTGTAATTCCTACACCGTTCACCTGATTTGGATGTAAATACCCTCACATTAAAGCTCAGAGTGTACACTTAAAGCACATCTTGATTGTTTCATTTCAAATCCATTGTGGTGTTGTACAGAGCTGAAATACTGACAATTGTGTCAATGTCCAAATATCTATGGACCTAACTGTATACTACTTAAAGTGTATATACATACACACATTAAGTAGTGATATAAGCACCCTTTGAGAAAAAAAGAGGAAAGTTGCTGCCATGCAAACCCACAAAGAAAAAATTGTGAATCAAGACTACATTTCCTGCAATTGGGTGCATTTCTACACTATATTTCACCTTTAGATTTATTGTCATCTACCTATGTCTTTTGGCTGTCTTTTTGACATTTACATGATTGTTATATTATTTAGTAGATCATTTACTAATATTATTCTCGTTGAAAATGAAATGTAAAATTCTATAAAATGCATGCAAAGGACTGGGAAAACATTTCCCATTTGGTAACTCTATACTGTAGCGCAGACCTGGGCATTCTGCGGCCCGCGGGTGCATTTCTACACTATATTTCACCTTTAGATTTATTGTCATCTACCTATGTCTTTTGGCTGTCTTTTTGACATTTACATGATTGTTATATTATTTAGTAGATCATTTACTAATATTATTCTCGTTGAAAATGAAATGTAAAATTCTATAAAATGCATGCAAAGGACTGGGAAAACATTTCCCATTTGGTAACTCTATACTGTAGCGCAGACCTGGGCATTCTGCGGCCCGCGGGCCACATCCGGCCCTTTGTATGTCCCTGTCCGGCCCGCGTGAGGCCAATCATAAATTACAAAATACATTTAAAAAAGTATCTATCTCAAGTGTGCAATACAATGGTGCTGCTTTTGTTTTGAAAAGTGTTATTTGTATTACTTCCGTGTGGACGTATGCTTGTGCGCGATTGTGAGTGAATGTGAACAGCGGCAATCACAAATTACAAAATAAATTTAAAAAAACATCTATGTCGTGCGTGCAATACAACTGTGCTGCTTTTATTTTGAAAAGTGTTATTTATGGGCGTATGTACGTGTGTAACCTGTGAGAGAAGGTGCACAGCGACAAGTGATGCACGGTTATCCCCGAGATGCTAAAAAGAGAAAAGTTGATGACGAATGGCGTGTTTTCAACAAGACATGGACTGCCAAGTATTTCTTTACAGAAATTAAAGGTAAAGCCGTGTGCTTAATTTGTGGTACACATGTTGCTGTGTTTAAAGAATATAGTGTAACGACATGCTGAAGTTGATGTTTTGATTGATTGATTGATTGATTGAGACTTTTATTAGTAGGTTGCACAGTGAAGTACATATTCCGTACAATTGACCACTAAATGGTAACACCCGAATAAGTTTTTCAACTTGTTTAAGTCGGGGTCCACTTAAATTGATTCATGATACAGATATATATTATCATATATACTATCATCATAATACAGTCATCACACACAAGATAATCACATTGAATTATTTACATTATTTACAATCAGGGGTGTGGGGGTATGGACATCAAGTAGTGGACATAGAGAGAGAGAGAGAGAGAGAGAGAGAGATCAGAAGGCATAAGAAAAATAAAAAGTATCTGCATTTGATTGTTTACATTTGATTATTAGCAATCCGGGGAGGGTGTTAGTTTAGGGTTGTAGCTGCCTGGAGGTGAACTTCTATTGCGGTTTTGAAGGAGGATAGAGATGCCCTTTCTTTTATACCTGTTGGGAGCGCATTCCACATTGATGTGGCATAGAAAGAGAATGAGTTAAGACCTTTGTTAGTTCGGAATCTGGGTTTAACGTGGTTAGTGGAGCACCCCCTGGTGTTGTGGTTATGGCGGTCATTTACGTTTTGTTCTTGAGTTGCGGAAATGAGGAGTGAGGATAGACGTGCGTGTAGAAGGAACGAGATAAGTTGAGCTGTGTTAGTATAGGTTGCTCAATAAAAGTTTAAAAAGAGCGTCAGACTTGGTGTGCACTTCTTCTGGACGCTACAATTGGTGTCAGAAGTGGGATGAAATGCCTCCCAGTTCACCTTGCCATCAAACCTGGGAGTCTTCATTGAGGGCGGAATTCCCCCATGCCAAGCAGCGTGCGCTGCACCTGTAGACGCTGCACCTGTAGACGCTGCCTCTCTCCTTCCTCCCTCTCTCTCTCTTTGCGGCGAGCTCCTCACGTCCGGGAAATGCTTGTAATATAAACCGTGGGTTTCTTGAATAAATATTGCACCGAAGAGACAACGTCTGGTCATTTTAAAGGAGCAACACAAGCCATTGCATTGACAGGCTACTCTTTGACCTACTGTATGAATAAGTATTTTCATTGTGGGATAAATAAAGTCTATCCTATCCTTTTTAGCAAAGCTGAGGTGCAAGCCTGACCACTTCATATTGGCTTAGGGTTACACATTCTATACAATATACGATAGAAACTGTATGAATATGTGGGGAAAAAAATCTATCCTAACAATTCTTGTTTAGTCTACCGGCACTAAAAAAATACTGACAAGTTTAAAAAGGTACTAAATAAAAACTGTACTTTTTTTCACACGAATGCTGCGAATTATATTATGTTTCCAGTAATATCATATGGTACATAGTGAGTGAGCCAAAACAGACAGCGGAAACAGCATTGAGAGTCAGACAGAAAAAAGACTGAAATGGTAGAATGGCAAAGGCGGCACCTTTACTTGTTGATAAAGCGCAATATGGAAGTCGCTTGGCTTCAAAGCAAATGAGAAATGCCTCGCCAAAGGTGGCAATACTTTTAATTTGGCTGCACCAAACCTGCACAAAGATTTTAGAGACCGACAGGAAAAATTGTAGTTCACAACTCGTTCCCCTGTCATGCCCATAAAAACACTACCTAGACTAATACTACACAGATAAGACAAGTAGCAAGTAACAGACACACTGTTAAACAAAACATGTTAAAAGGTGGAATTCCGTCCATTCACTTGCATTCGGCTGTTTTGACTCCGCTAAGACTTGGCTACAAGCCAACCAGCTCAATGTGGCGTCTACGTGTTGTAACGACCTGATGTTGTTAATGTTTAAAAAAAAATCTCATTCAAGGACGTACAATTTGGGATATAATCCAACACGGGGCGAATTTTCTGGTTCACTGTCTTATATTTATTTTACAGTATGATTGACTGAAGCAAGTAGACACCTGGGAAATGGAGACATCCTGTCACTTCATGGCTCTTCTCAAAATGTCTGCCTTCTTGTTCTTACCAAGGGCATATATACTATAGTCAAGGAGGGGGTTTGTCCTTTGATGTCAAATTTGACTCAGATATTTTGGCAACAGTTCCTGTGCAAGCTTATCTTGATGAGATTGTGGAGTATCTCAGCTCACGAATAGCTCACACTCTAGCTGCATTATTGACTGCATTGTCTGAGACTGAAATTGAACATTTATATTTATATACTATTATGTACCATATTAATTACATAATTGCATGCAGAAATAGGATGGAACTTTTAGTTAAAATAATAAAAAAAGATCAATTGAAAGGTTTTATTTGCATCATTATTACCTTAGTGTTTAATTTGGTCTTAAAATAATGCTAATATTGTTTATCAGCAATCATTTGTGGTGAAATATATCGTCCAGCAAAATTTGTTATCGGCCCAAGCCTACAAATACTATAAGTATTGTACCATCATACATCAGCAGCTAAAGGACTGTTTTAAAATAGTTTAATTGTAATTAATATGATGAAGAATATATCAAATATAAATTGTTATGGTAAATGGAATGGATTCTTGCATTATTTGAGTGTATATGCTGCAATGTTTAGCATAAAAAATCTTGATATATAGTATAAATAAACTAGATTAACAAATCTCTTTTAGGCTAAAGACATAGTTTGTTGACATTGCTAAATATTGTTGGAAACTAAACATTGCGGACTAGCAGTGAAATAACTAAATGTAACTGCAGACGCAAAATTATAGAGGACAGCAAAATATTTTGCTTTCAACAAAATATCAACTGCAAAAATTAAACATATATATGTTTCGAACAAATTGCCTGGCAACAATAAAAATATAACACCGATAAACAATGATTACATGGCAGTGACATACTCGTCAATGTCCATCAAATACGTTACTAACCGATGCAGGAACAAGCCGAACATTGTCTTTCATGGCTTGATGGGGATAAATCATCCAAATGTTTAGAAGTTATGTCCCTGCTTACTTTAGTACTTCGACTCGTTGCGAATCTGGAAAGAAGTGTGGTCGACCAGAACATTTTTAAACCATTTAGAAATATTTGACATTTCTTCAGTCGCGTCTCTTGTCAAGCAATAAAGAATATCATAATATTTATAATGTGAAACACAGGTGTCAAAATCAAGGCCCGCAGGCCAGATCTGACCCGCCACATAATTTTCCATCCATTCATTTTCTACCGCTTGTCCCTTTCGGGGTCGCGGGGGGTGCTGTAGGCTATCTCAGCTGCATTCGGGCAGTAGGCGAGGTATACCCTGGACAAGTCGCCACGTCATCGCAGGGCCAACACAGATAGACAGACGACATTCACACTCACATTCACACAATAGGGACAATTTAGTGTTGCCAATCAACCTATCCCCCCATGTCTTTGGAGGTGGGAGGAAGCCGGAGTACCCGGAGGGAACCCACGCAGTCAGGAGGAGAACATGTAAACTCCACACAGAAAGACCCCGAACCTGGGGATCGAACCCAGGACCTTCGTATTGTGAGGCACATGCACTAACCCCTGTTCCACCGTGGTGCCCCGCCACTTAATTGTATGTATTTATATTATATGTGGCCCGTGAAAGCCTGAAAATAATAGGGGCCAAAACTTTATCTTTTCTTGCTAAATGTATTCATTCTTTCCATTTTGACAGAAAAAAATATGTACTTCATGCGATTGCATAGTTCTTTAAATTGTAATATTATACAATAATGCAACAAATGCTACATTATCAGACATTACAATTTTTGTATATATACTCAAATCGGTTTGACCTATGATTTTAAAGATAAAGTTAAAAAAAAAGTACCAATGATTGTCTTACACACACTAGAGATTATCCTCTGCCTTTGACCCATCACTCTCACCCCCTGGGAGGTGAGGGGAGCAGTGAGCAGCAGCGGTGGCCGCGCCCGGGAATCATTTTTGGTGATTTAACCCCTAATTCCAACCCTTGATGCTGAGTGCCAAGCAGGCAGGTAATGGGTCCCATTTTTATAGTCTTTGGTATGACTCGGCCGGGATTTGAACTCACAACCTACCGATCTAAGGGCGGACACTCATACCACTAGGCCACTGAGCAGGTTAAAGCAAGTTATCCATCAAATTGTACACTGTAAAATTGACAATAGATTTTACAGTAAAAAAAACCCTGTCCATTTTACGGTAAAATTCTAGCGACTGAGCTGCCAGTTTGATTGTTGTTGTTTTTTTTACCATAAAATCTACAGATTTTTAAAAAAAATGTGTATGTAAAAATATATATCATTCAAATGCATCGGCAATCATGTAATATGAGGCAAATCCTTTTACATTTATATTCATGTATATTCACTGTTACACACCGCCCTCTGAAGGCAGTCATGTGGCCCTCAATGAAAACAAGTTTGACACCCCTGGTCTAAAAGTCAAAGTTAAAGTACCACTGATAGTCACACACACACTAGGTGTGGTGAAATTAACCTCTGCATTTGACCCATCCCCTTGTTCCACCCCCTGGGAGGTGAGGGGAGCAGTGAGCAGTAGCAATGGCCACACTCCGGAATCATTTTGGTGATTTAACCCCCAATTCCCACCCTTGATGCTGAGTGCCAAGCAGGGAGGTAAAAGTATTTTTCTCTTTTAAAGGGAATGTTACATGTTAAAATAGGGATGTTTTGGTGGAGTCAATTGATTTCAATGGGGCTGATTTGAGATACAGGTAGGGCTGGGCGATATGGCCTTTTTTTAATATCTCGATATTTTTAGGCCATGTCACGATACACGATATATATCTCGATATTTTGCCTTAGCCTTGAATGAACACTTGATGCATATAATCACACCAGTATGATGATTATATGTGTCTACGTTAAAACATTCTTGTTCATACTGCATTAATATATGCTCATTTTAAACTTTCATGCAGAGGGAAATCACAACTAAGTCAATTGACCAAAACTGTATTTATTAAACAGTTATTAAGTAGTGGCACAAACATTCATGTCATTTCAAAACAGAAAGTGCAAGATTGTCAGAGACATTTTAAAACAAGCTATGAGTGCACTTTTGTGCATGATGTCACTAAGATGACATATCAAAACAACACTAAATTAAAGTGCACTTTTTGTACGGAACGCCACTACAATAGTTTAAAACAAATAAAATGTGCACTATTGTGCATGATGTCACACAAGATATTTCAATAACTGTCAAATAAAAATTAGCTGCATAATAGGAAATCAAATAGTGTATGTCCTCCGCTATGTGGTAGGTTACTGCGGACGTTATCTCCTTGTGTTGTTGACGATTTTTTTCATACGGTGTTGATGTGGAAACGGTTGCCTCTGCATTTTGTTGGTGTGGCACCGAACGGAGATGTTGACATGCGGAATAGGCACTCTTCATTCTCTAACAGGTGACTTTTCAAGTGATGCTATATATTAGCAGTAATGCTACTTTTTGTAGCAACGCTTTTGCCCCACACTTGAGAAATTACGGTTGTTTGTTCGACATATTCCCACTTGAAGCCAAACCACCGCCAGACGATGGACCCCCTGCTGTTTTTCTTGGGAATTCATTCTTCCTTCATTTATTACCAGATTTGCACCTTATTTTTCTCGTATTACCACTCGCACCACAGCTAACGTTACCCATGCCGCTACCTCTCTGCTCCGCGAGGGCATATACGTATGTGACGTATGTAAGAAGGTGCGCTTGTTTTATGTCTCTGTGAGAGGGAGAGACAACAAAGAGTGAGAAGAGCCTGTAGTGTAATGCCCACAGCTAAAAGCAACTGTGTGAGAACGTATACTCGAATATTACGATATAGTCATTTTCTATATCGCACAGAGACAAACCCGCGATATATCGAGTATAACGATATATCGCCCAGCCCTAGATACAGGTGTTAAATTAGGAGTTGGGTGGTATCATGAACCGAGCTACCACATTTAGGATACATTGCCCAGCTTTAAATTGGCTCAAAATAGTAACAAGCAGTACTTTGCTAAAAGTGACCTGTAGGCTTCTTACACCTTTTCCATGGCCAAATTCAAGCACTTTTTAAGGACTTTCAAGATCAATTTTCCAGGTTTTCCAGTACCCTTCAAAAGGCGAAAACCAGTGTGAATCAATCCATAGCCTTGTTGTTTGAGGTCACCAAATGCTGTCTGTAGGAAAAATACGGAAAATCTGCCAAAACCTAAGCCTAACATTGAACCAGCAGTTATCCTTAACTGAATGGGGCATAGAGAATGAAGCAGTGTTTCTGTAGACTATTCAATGTCATTGGTGTTTGCAAACGTTGTTTACTTGTTTGTTTGTATCATCATCATTCCTTACAATAAATAACATGAATTATTATTGGTTACTTGTTTGTTTGTATCAAATTCATGCATACATTATGTTCATTAAAACGACAACCTCCCGGCATGATGGACCGATCACTGACACTGTCCTCTTGTGGGCGACACAGTACGGCTCTGGCATGACAACAACCTAATGTAAGGGCTTGTGCAATGCCAACAGATCAAGCGTGTAGCTTTCATTTGTAAGGAAACTTATTTTTTCCCATTTTATAATTAGCCTATTGAGTCAGACTGCCGAGAAATATGATGAACATTTCATAGCATTTACAAGCACTTCACCCAAAATTCAAGCATTTTTCAAACCTTGAAAACACAACATTAAAATCCAAGCATTTTCAAGGTTTTTAAGGACCCGCACGAACCCTGGACCTGACAGTGTTATAACTAGGGATGTCCAATAATATCAGACTGCCGATATTAGCGGCCGATAAATGCTTTAAAATGTAATATCGGAAATTAAATCGGTTAAAATCGGTTTCTAAATTATTGATATCGGTTTCAAAAAGTAAAATTTATGACTTTTTAAAACGCCGCTGTGTACACGGACGTAAGGAGAGGTACATAACGCCAATAAACCTTAAAGGCACTTCCTTTGCGTGCCGGCCCAGTCACATATTATCTACAGTTTTTCACACACACAGAATGCAAGGCATACTTGGTCAACAGCCATACAGGTCACACTGAGGGTAGCCGTATAAACAACTTTAACACTGTAACAAATATGCGCCGCACTGTGAACCCACACCAAAGAATGACAAACACATTTCGGGAGAACATCCGCACCGTAACACAACATAAACACAACAGAACAAATACCCAGAACCCCTTGCAGCACTAACTCTTCCGGGACGCTACAATACACACCCCCACTACACCCTAACCCGCCCACCTCAACCTCCTCATGCTCTCTCAGGGAGACCATGTCCCAAATTCCAAGCTGCTGTTTTGAGGCATGTTAAAAAAAAATAATGCACTTTGTGACTTCAATAATAAATATGGCAGTGCCATGTTGGCATTTTTTTTCCATAACTTGAGTTGATTTATTTTGAAAAACCATGTTACATTGTTTAATGCATCCAGCGGGGCATCACAACAAAATTAGGCATAATAACGTTATTCCACGCCTGTATATATCGGTATCGGTTGATATCGGAATCGGTAATTAAGAGTTGGACAATATCGGAATATCGGATATATGCAAAAAAGCCATTATCGGACATTTCTAGTTATAACTTAAGAAGTACAGTTTATTTAGAACACGTTACAAAAAACAAGTCATGGTATAGATTACACAAAGAAATGGACTTCAACTGGAAAAAACCCCCATAATGGATTAGTGCTAATCAACACATAGAAAGCCTATAAAGACTAACCTGATATGTGTGACTCCAGTCGAGGCTTAAAAAGGACGTGCAGTAGTTGACGTTGTCGCTTGTTCTCCTCTTTTATTCGAGACAATTCCTCCTCGTACTCTGCTACCGTTCTTTCCAACACAACAAATATTTCTTCTACAGCCGCAGTTAGTCGCTGATTCACCAACACTCTCAGCATGTGTACGTTATACATCTCCACACAATCACAACACTTCACACTCACACCCTATATAACCCTCACCCTGTTAGCAGCTAACAAGCTATGATGCTAGCCGGAGAAGCATCTCGCGCACTAAGACTATTTTATCCTGACATTGATAATTAAATATGTCTTTTATACGACATACATATGTACATAATAGATAAACAATAACACTGACTTACTCGCCGCTAGCTGCATTATAATACGATGTGCTTACAGCTAGCACGCTGCTATCTAGTAGTGGTAGAGGTACCACCGATACCAAGACAAGGATTGGTATCGGATCGACACAAGAATGATAGAATATAGTCCTCTCCTGGTCAAACAGGTAACGTCTCTCTCTCTGTCTCTCTCACCCTCTCTCTCTCCCTCTCTCTCCCTCTCTCTCCCTCTCTCTCCCTCTCTCTCCCTCTCTCTCCCTCTCTCTCTTTCTTCTTCTTCATTGTCGTTAGTGCATTACCGCCACCCTCCGGATGTGAATGATTTTTATTAATAACTAGAAGGCTACTATACATCCATCCATTTCTACCGCTTGTCCCTTTCAGGGTCGCAGGGGATGTTGGTGCCTATCCCAGCTGTATTCAAAATATTATTATTGTATATACAAATATATTCATTTTAGGAATGTTTAGACACCTCACGATTCGATCCGATTCCAGTTCTTGTGGTGACGATTCAATTAAGAAATAATATATATATATATATATATATATATATATATATATATATATATATATATATATATACACACACATATCAATCAATCAATGTTTATTTATATAGCCCTAAATCACAAGTGTCTCAAAGGGCTGCACATACACACACACACATATATATATATATATATATATATATATATATATATATATATATATATATATATATATATATATATATATATATATATATATATATATATGTTTTTGTTGTTGTTTTTGTTTTTTCTTAATTGAATCGAAGTATAAATATAAATCGATTTTATATTTAGCATGTATCATTTACATTTACATTTAACATTTGTATTAACATTTACTATTTAGATCAGTGGTTCTTAACCTTGTTGGAGGTACTGAACCCCACCAGTTTCATATGCGCATTCACCGAACCCTTCTTTAGTGAAAAATAAAATTGTTTTTTTCAAATTCAAGACAAAGTTATATGTTTTTGGCAGAGGTGGGACCAAGTCATTGCTTTGCAAGTCACAAGTAAGTCTCAAGTCTTTGCCCTCAAGTCTCGAGTCAAGTCCCGAGTCAAGACAGGCAAGTCCCGAGTCAAGACAGGCAAGTCCCGAGTCAAGTCCAAAGTCAAGACTGGAAAGTCTCAAGTCAAGTCACAAGTCATGCATTTTGAGTTTCGAGTCCTTTCAAGTCCTTTTAACCACAGACTAATATTTTTACACACATTGTGTATGCTTTTAAAACGTTGTATTTATTTATTAAAACAAGTGCATTTGAAATAGCAGGAAAAAAAATAGTACTGACATTGCAATTCATAATAGCACTATTAAAGGCCTACTGAAATGATTTTTTTGAATTTAAACGGGAATAGCAGATCCATTCTATGTGTCATACTTGATCATTTCGCGATATTGCCATATTTTTGCTGAAAGGATTTAGTAGAGAAAATCGACGATAAAGTTCGCAACTTTTGCTCGCTGATAAAAAAAAAGCCTTGCCTGTACCGGAAGTAGCGTGACGTCACAGGAGCTAGTATTCCTCACAATTCCCCGTTGTTTACAATGGAGCGAGAGAGATTCGGACCGAGAAAGTGATGATTACCCCATTAATTTGAGCGAGGATGAAAGATTCGTAGATGAGGAACGTTACAGTGAAGGACTTGAGAGACAGTGATGGACGTATCTTTTTTCGCTCTGACCGTAACTTAGGTACAAGCTGGCTCATTGGATTCCACACTCTCCTTTTTTTATTGTGGATCACGGATTTGTATTTTAAACCACCTCGGATACTATATCCTCTTGAAAATGAGAGTCGAGAACGCGAAATGGACATTCAGTGCCTTTTTACTCCACGACAATACATCGGCGAAATGCTTTAGCTACAAGCTAACGTGATAGCATCGTGCTTTAACTGCATATAGAAACTAAAAAATAAACCTCTGACTGGAAGAATAGATAGAAAATCAACAATACTATTAAACCGTGGACATGTAAATACACGGTTAATGCTTTCCAGGCTGGCGAAGGTTAACAATGCTGTGCTAACGACGCCATTGAAGCTAACTTAGCAACTTAGCAACGGGACCTCACAGAGCTATGCTAAAAACATTAGCTCTCCACCTACGCCAGCCAGCCCTCATCTATTCATTAACACCCGTGCTCACCTGCGTTCCAGCGATCGGCAGAAGGACGAAGGACTTCACCCGATGCGTTTGGCGGCCCGGAGACGTAGGAAGTCAAGGTGAGGTCGGCGGCTAGCGCGGCTAGCGCGGCTAGCGCTCCAACAAAGTCCTCCTGGTTGTGTTGCTGTAGTCCGCTGCTAATACACCGATCCCACCTACAACTGTCTTCTTTGCAGCCTTCATTGTTCTTTTAACAAATTGCAAAATATGTCCAGAATACTGTGGAATTATGAAATGAAAACAGAGCTTTTTGTATAGGATTCTACGGGTACCATAACTTCCGTTACTCTGACTTCGTCACGCGCATACGTCATCATACCGCGACGTTTCAGCCGGATATTTCCCGGGAAGTTTTAAATGTCACTTTATAAGTTACCCCGGCCGTATTGGCATGTGTTGCAATGTTAAGATTTCATCATTGATATATAAACTATCAGACTGCGTGGTCGGTAGTAGTGGGTTTCAGTAGGC
The DNA here is from genome assembly GCF_033978785.1 of Entelurus aequoreus. NCBI lineage: Eukaryota > Metazoa > Chordata > Actinopteri > Syngnathiformes > Syngnathidae > Entelurus > Entelurus aequoreus. Next base: position 30,891,960 of record NC_084743.1, read on the forward strand.
CTTTAACCAGTCATTTTAATAGTGTAAACATTTTTAAACATTCAACTCATTCCTTTACAGAATAAACACATTTGCAAAAACAAGTGCAACTGTACTTATTTGTACAAAAGTGTTAACATTGTATGTCCATGGCATATTGCATTGTAACTAGTTCCACAGCAGTTTCTATTCTGTTCTTACCTTATCTCATTGAGCTCATCTCATACTGTATGTGTGTTGATGTGTGCGTACACATGAAAAACATAACAAATACATGAACATAACAATGAACAGAGTTGTACTTTTTAGATGTCAGGGCCCTATGCAATATGTACACATATTCTTAATATAGTATACATTTTAACTGACCTTTATTTGACTATGTTTGTCTTTTTGTAGGTGGCTAAAATATGCGGTGCTGCTGACCGCCGTCTAACGTTACGTTATTGTGTGTGATACATTGAGTAACGTAACGTTATGTGTTAGGTACCTCATGCAACCCTGCTTAAAAAAAATCACTTGACAAAAAGTATGAATAAGGTAGCGAACTGCAGTGGACGCAACAGATTGCCGTGTTTGCAATGACGTTATAACCACAGACATCTTATAAGTAGACGCAGCATTGGTTGCTGTGACGCGAGCAATTTGCATCTTGAAGTGGTGATGAGGAGCCGGCGAGTAGCCTAAACTGACAGTTGACAGGTAGAAAACAAAGATGCCGGGCTGGTGTTCAGCGTTTTCCTGCTCAAATGAGCGGACTGTTGAAAATAGGAATCGGGGGATTACTTTTCACAAGTAAGATTTAACATTAATGTACTATTGGTTGTATTTTATGAAAATAACATTACCACAGAGTTGAGAAGGAGCAAAGATCTTCAATATTTGTATGTGAAAATCACAAAGAAATCTTCTGGGGGAGGATGACGCCCCTAAAGGGGTTTGGTTTACAAACTTTCAGCCCCACCTAAAACAAAATTCACCAGCCGCCACTGATTATGATGCATTCTCATTTTAGGCAAAATATAAGACAATACTTTCTTAACAGTATAATTGTAACCAGGAATAAGTCTTCAAGTAACAATATTCAAATACTAACATTGTTGGGTAAGACAGCATTTGGTTTTATTCTGAATCCAGTGAAACAGATTGGTGGTTTCAGCTGATATAAAGACTTTCAGGTGTTTATATATGTTTAAGTATTTGGCAGACGCTTTTATCCAAAGCGACATACATAAAAAATACATATATAACAATCACTGTAAACATGATCATTTAAGGGAAGAATGTAATACAAAATATCAATACAAAGTGTCAAGACAGAATAAACTCTCTGCTGCTGCAGCAACAGAGATACAGTATATAAGATATATAGATATCTAATGTATTCATACATTGTTTATGTAGGATATACACATGTATATATAACCTAATCATATTGTTTCTTCAATTTAAAAATAGCTGACCGTTTTTTTCCCCTTTCTCTGGGGATTATATTCCCAGTTTTGATCTCGGACGTCTGGTCACTTATAGCGTATAAGAATATTATATTACTGTTAAGCAAACTATGAATAATAAAACACGCCAAAACATGTGTCCTTTATCATAGCTACACGTATGACAAAAAAGCGCGTGAAAATCAGTGGTATTCAGTGAGGTAAGATGAATTAAATGTGCTGACAGTTCATTGCTCCTCCCAAATGAATTGCACTAGTGGAGAGGATCACCACTCCAAGATGGCGGCCCCGCGTCTCGTCTGCGCCTGTAGGCAGTAGCGCTCCATGCTGCGTACCCTTATAAGATGTCTATGGTTATAACGTTAGCAGTGAGTTTACAGCCTCACTGATTTAACTACACAGCAAATAAAAGTCACGTTATTTAGCCAATAAACGTTAGCTTACATTCAAAACTTACCCTTCTTTGTGCATCTTCAAATGTCGAACGAAGTTGGAAGTTGTTACGTCTCCGTCTATAATATTCGAACTGCATGATTTGCATAGGGCTATTCATTTTTTGTTGACCGAGTCGTAGTTTTAATACCCGAACGAAATTAACTTTGGCATAATTGTTTCTCACTGCCGCATTGTTTGACAATTCTTCTTCATTGGTTGTCCTGCAATTTGATTGGATGAGAGCTGTGTGATGAAAACAGCGTATATCTAATTTGATTGGCTGTTGTACTGAGAGGACACCAGCTGACAGGAACAACACGCTGATAGACACAGACGAAGAAAAGGAAAAATACGGAGCGGCGCGCTCCCAAATAACTTTTTAATCTTTGGGTTTTGGGGAAAGTAGCAAGTCATGTCAAGTCAAAAGGCTCAAGTCCAAGTGAAGTCACAAGTCATTGATGTTAAAGTCTAAGTCGAGTTGCAAGTCTCTTTACATTATGTCAAGTCGAGTCCAAAGTCATCAAATTCATGACTCGAGTCTGACTCGAGTCCAAGTCATGTGACTCGAGTCCACACCTCTGGTTTTTGGTAACACTTTAGTATAGGGAACATATTCTAAGTAACAAAGACTTAATTTAGAGTTTTTTGGACACTAGGGGAACATATTCTAAGTAACAAAGACTTAATTTAGAGTTATTTGGTTAGGGTTAGGGTTAGGGTTAGAGCCAGGGTTAGGGTTATAATAAGGCCATGCCGAATAAGGCATTAAAAAGTACTTAATAATGACTAGTTAAGAGCCAATATGGTACTAATTTGCATGTTAATAAGCAACTAATTAATGGTGAATATGTTCCCCATACTAAAGTGTTACCATGTTTTTTTTTACTGGTGCACAACATGAACCGTGCATGAACATCACCTTGTTCAAAGAACAAAACCAACACAGTGCATAAACTCACAACAAATTACACACCTGCAAATCAGTCTGACTTCTGCTGTTGCCGTATCCGTAACACGCCGATAGGGAGAAGTTTTTATTTACACGATGAGTCGGGTGTGTTTTGACCTCCACCGAACCCCTGATTCCGACTCACCGAACCCCTAGGGTTCGATCGAACCCAGGTTAAGAACCACTGGTCTAGAGTTGTACGGTAAACCGGTGCTGTTAAAGTACCGCAATACCAATTGAAATCTGTACTAATCTGCCTTTGAAAAATACCGGTACCGTTCTTTCATCTGAATGCCGCTGTGACTACAGAGCCGAGGCACATGTTGAAAGTCAAAACGCACACTGCATGTAAGTGATAACATCTTGGAGTGGAAGAAGGGCAAAAATGACAGCATTTCTACTGGTTAATAAAGAGGGTGTATGAAGCGCAATATTGAAGTATTTGGGCTTCAAAACTAACAATAAAAAAGGTGACGCCGTGCTGCAAGTGTTGCTTTAAAACATGCCTCGCTAAACGTGGCCATTAGTATTACCACCTTTGCTTCAAACTTAGGTCAACATTTAAATAAGCATTCAGATCTGCACAATGAGTTATAGTGACCGGTAATGTAGTTACACCTGTCCTGTTCAGCTCTGGTGCAGACCGTAGTCGAGGAGCACAAGGCAGATGTTCCCTTCTGGGTTGTTTTCCTTGATGGGAACACCCTTCACTTTACAATGGCAATGGGTCTGCTCAGCTCCACTTATGGGTCAGAATGACGAGGCCGCCGACTTGTGACAAATCTTGTTGTTGCATTTTTAGTTTTGCAGGACACAACCAGACCCGTTCATCACTTCTGCACAGTGCACGCACTCCTTCTCTTTATTCACCCACTCACTGTAACATCACTCAGCCAACACGTTGACATTCCTGCAAACACAAAGATGACTCGAGTTAAACGCTCCCCTGTTGTACACATGTAGATACGTAGACACGAACACAACTGCTTGGCTAGATGCCAAATATTTGCGTCAACTAATGCAAGTGAAATGACTGAATTGTGTAACAAACAGCTACAATGTGTTTTACCTGCTACATGGCCTATTTGTGTACATTTAGCCATTGTTTTGTTTGTACTTGATTGTATTAACACAAACCAGGAGTGGCAACCATAAATCATGAAACATTTAATAAGCCAATAAAGTTGTTTGTTTATCCTTGATTATAGCAGACTAATATGGACAATTGTAAGTTGTTCTTTGAGTGAAACAAAAAATGCCCAATGTGTTTAATGCCTTTTAATTTATATTTTAACCTCGTAAAATTGTTATTTGAGTGCAATAGGAAACATGTATTGCATTGTAGGATTTTCTGTTAAAATAAAGCCAATATTGATTAGTAGTGATGGGTTGAGGCAGCATGAAGCGTTTCGACACATTGCAAAACTGTATTGATACTGTGTCACTAAATACTGACATCAAAAATCCCTACAGGCAATCTATGGACCGACTCAACTGACACTGATTTTACGACCTAGTGTATACAATAATATAAACCAGGGGTCACCAACGCGGTGCCCGCGGGCACCAGGTAGCCCGTAAGGACCAGATGAGTAGCCCGCTGGCCTGTTCTAAAAATAGCTCAAATAGCAGCACTTACCAGTGAGCTGCCTCTATTTTTTAAATTTTATTTATTTACTAGCAAGATGGTCTCGCTTTGCTCGAGCCCTTCACATTAATCAGTACCCAAGAAGTAGCTCTTGGTTTCAAAAAGGTTGGTGACCCCTGATATAAACCAAGTCATTGTATTTCATATCTTAACTTAAATAAAAATATATTTTTATCTTTTTTTAGATACAGTCAATAAATAATGTGAACATGTATCATAACATGGAAATCTAAGAGAACATGTGAATGAGATTGCTTGTGGACTGGGATTTTTTTTTTTTTTTTACACATTTTTATTTAAAAAAAAAAGTTTTTCCAACGTATTAAATTTTAGGCGATTTCTCTTCTTAGGTATTATTTCTCCGGCTGTAGAAAAGACCCGCCCACAGGGCACAAAAGAGACGGGAGTGCAGAGGAAATTAAGTGCTATCTGGAAGAGGTTTGGGAAGGTGGTCTTCTGTTGATCCCAGTATTTCAATGGGTCCTGGGACCTAGTTACATTTCCCTCTGCCAGGTAACGTTGGACCTCTTGTATGGCATCTGCAGTAGAGTTTTGTCTGCCTTCCCACTTCCATATTCAGATGTTTCCAAAGGCTATCTTAAAAACAACAAATATGCATTTTATCACATGATTTGAAACAAACAAATAATGCTGAATAAATGCCTGAAGTGGGTGCAGACAGCTGTTCTGCAGATGGTCCTGGCAGGGGCTTATTTGTGCGTTCGATGACAGACGCACATTGGGAACGTAGCCGAATGACGGCGTCATTCAATTTACAAGAACTGCGGAACACGAGTGATTTAAATTCGGGGTCAAGAAATGTTGCTAGGGTCAACACACTTAATGACTCCAGATTGGAAGCAGTGTCTGTGACTCGACGCTTCAAGTGTTCATGGAGGTGTTTGGCTGCCTGTGTTTGCAAGGTTGAAGCACTATGCTCTAGTGCAACGTAGAGCATTTTCATCATCAGGATGACCTTTGACCCTGACCTCTTCTCAGACAACTCCACTGTGGCTTGATGGAAAGGAGCAAGCACAATAAGTGTTTCGCCTACAATGTTAAACTCATCAGCTGTAAGTGGAGTCAAATCTGTTTTTAGAGGCCAGAGATACCCACACTGACTCCTTCTCATCATGTAGCCTTGACAGCATTTCATATGTGCTGTTCCAGCGTGTTGCCACCTCATTGATGAGTTTCAGGGTTGGCCATCCCATCTGTTGCTGCACTTGAGCAAGCTTCTCCTTATAGTGCTCGATCTAAAGTATGTGACAATGTGCCTAGCTTTGTGTTTGATGGATGCAAGTGGGGGGATCTGGTCACATGATTTTCTAACTAATAAATTAAGACTATGTGCAATGCAAATTGAGTGTCGAATTTGGAGCTGTCCAGTGAATGCAATCATGTTTGGTGCTGAGTCGGTCACAAAACACTTTAGTTATGGCCCAGTCCGCCATCATGCCCCTTTTGACCTGGGCCAAATTGTCAGCAGTGTGACTTTGTGGAAAGTATTGCACTCCCAACAAAGATGTACACAACTGCAAATGATAATTTATGTACTGACAGGTAAGAGCCAAGATGTCCACATGTCAGCTGTTATACTCACTGCCACAGCTTGCTGTACTTCCAATTTCACTCGTTCCCGTTCCTCATTTTTTCACCAGCATTTTTTTGATGGTCTGAAAATAACACCAAGTCAAACCAAAAGCAACTCAACATATTTAATTTAAATATTAAATAAATTGGATGTATCAACTAAAACTTTAGATAATTTCCACATTAACCTTTTTGGTAGGCAAAACATGTGATGGCTCAAGGACATGCACCAGTTCCCTGAACCCTTCACTCTCCACAATGCTGAGGGGCTGGCAGTCCTTGACAATGAAGTTCAGCAGAGCCTCATCCAGCATCTGCTTCCTGGTAGCTTGATGGTTAAAAATGAGATAAAGAAGAAGGGAATTAATTATCAAAAAAGAAACTGAGTAAGTTGTAGAATGGCTGTATACCTGAGTTTATCCTGAGTGTCTCTGGAACTTCATTTTCATGCCTGGCCCTATAATGCCTCAGCATTGAAGAGGTGGATTTGTTAATGTACGACAATTCTGTCGTACAAATGCGACATTTAAACTGCAGAAAATATGAATAGTAAACTAAGAATCATTTTGAATTCTAATAGATCTAGTGGAAACTGAGAGAACAGGATGAAACGACAAGGAAATGAATACCTTTTTTTCCGATATATGAGCAAAATATTCCCACACGGCGGAAATTTTTTTTGCCTGAGGCTGCTCCATGATCTCCGACGACGATAAATTACAAAGGACCAACGACAGAAGTGCAGCGATTCTGTTGGCAGCAGCATCTCGTTGACAGATGTGCTTCCTTATAAACAGTTTGGCGCGCAGGTGTCAGTTCGACACAGTTTGCGTATCGGTCATGTGACCGAAACAGCTCATGAGCGGTCACATGACTTTCTAAAAGCGGTACGCGCACCGACACAGGGTTTTGCTCTGAGCTCGACGCATGCGCCGATGCATCGGTGTTGCCGGACCCATCACTATTGAGAAGTATCAATATACATTTTGGTGCCGGGACAACCCTACTTTGGTCATAATTTCTGCACCTTTACTTTTATGCCTGTAGCTCCAGACTTCTGTTTGATTTGTCATTACTGCCACAAGTGGTAATAACTATTAACCACTGCGGCACACAACTGAAAAACATTTTTTGGCGGGCCACTAGCGTTCCAACAATGGCAGAGTCGTGTATAGAGAGTATGACCAACTCTGAGTTGGTCCCCAGCATGGCGCCCTGTAGTCACATGAGGCTTTTGACCAGATGATCTAAATCAGTGGTTCTCAAATGGGGGTACACGTACCCCTGGGTGTACTTGAAGGTATGCCAAGGGGTACGTGAGATTTTTTTAAAATATTCTAAAAATAGCAACAATTCAAAAAATCCTTTATAAATATATTTATTCAATAATACTTCAACAAAATATGAATGTAAGTTCATAAACTCAGTGAAGCACAAGCTCAGGTTTCTCACTAAAATGTCTGTCAAAAAGAACTGTGAAGAGAAATGCAACAATGCGATATTCAGTGTTGACAGCTAGATTTTTTGTAGACATAATCCATAAATATTGATGTTAAAGATTTTTTTTTGTGCGGAAATGTTTAGAATTAAGTTCATGAATCCAGATGGATCTCTATTACAATCCCCAAAGAGGGCACTTTAAGTTAATGATTACTTCAATGTGTAGAAATCTTTATAATTGAATCACTTGTTTATTTTTCAACAAGTTTAGTTATTTTTATATGTTTTTTTACAAATAGTTCAAGAAAGACCACTACAAATGAGCAGTATTTTGCACTGTTATACAATTTAATAAGTCAGAAACTGATGACATAGTGCTGTATTTTACTTCTTTATCTCTTTTTTTCAACCAAAAATGCTTTGCTCTGATTAGGGGGTACTTGAATTAAAAAAATGTTCACAGGGGGTACATCACTGAAAAAAGGTTGAGAACCACTGATCTAAATGATTGGTTTAAAGCCCCTCACGTGACCACAGGGGACCATGTTGGGAACAAACTCTGAAAACGAGTTGACTCTGAACAATGGTTAAGAAACACGGTCATAATCCTTTTTTGACTAGCATTAACACTGCTATGTTTGAAGCAGCAACTGTTGATTTTGGGAAACGCGTGACATTCAAATTAGTATACCGATTCAAATAACTCTATTATAGAAAAATACATTAAAACAGAAACTAAATCCTTAGTGTCATTATGCAGCAGAAGTCGCATTACATAACAGTGTGCACAAAAGGACTCGCTTGTGTTGTTGGTCACAATTCTGGGGTTCTTGAATGTACCTCACTTGCCGTGACAGTAATTAGTGCATAATGGCAAAGTGCTGTATTGTGGCTGCTGTTGACAAGTTTTCAAAAATGCCCCAAAAAAGCCCATCAGAGGCTTCGTACTAGCTTTCTTGCAAAAATGTTACTTGCACAATATGTTTCCATCTGCGTAATATTGTTTACTTCAGCAACAGTTCTATTGGTTTATTTGAAAAATAAAAGTGTGGTAATATATGAGTGTAGAACACAAAGACAACAACTCACATGAATGGCAATGATACAATCCATTGAGTTGGTCCTCTTCACACAGGTGAACACAGGCGCTTTGGCTGCGAGGTCCATACATTTTTGGTACTCTTTGTCCGACTTGACGCACAACCTCACCTTTTCCGTGTCAGCAGGGGCCGACCAGACAGCGGCTGCCAGTGGAAACACATGTAGAAGAAAAACCCAACAAATTTGCACAACAAAGTGTGTGTTTGCAAGCAAATAGTTTTTACCCAGGCAGGCAAGAAGGAGGTGGACCAGGACGAGAAGGTGCTTCATGGTGAAAGGTCTCCAGGTCAGCAGGCTGAAAGGTAGCCTGTGTGGCCTTTTATAGCAAAACTCTGAAGTCAAAAACATAAAAAAGGTGAAAGACACAGCTTGCCCACATTTCCTAATTGAGCATGTGTGTGCTCAGTACACAAAATGTCCTCATGGGGTGCAATCACACTTTTCCAAATGATATATATTATGGGTTATACTTGTATAGCGCTTTTCTACCTTCAAGGTACTCAAAGCGCTTTGACAGTATTTCCACATTCACCCATTCACACACACATTCACACACTGATGGCGGAAGCTGCCATGCAAGGCGCTAACCAGCAGCCATCAGGAGCAAGGGTGAAGTGTCTTGCCCAAGGACACAACGGACGTGACTAGGATGGTAGAAGGTGGGGATTAAACCCCAGTAACCAGCAACCGTTGGATATTTATCTCGCTTATCTCACACTTATATTACTTTTCTCATGCTTAGCTCATTTATAAATGTTAAATATGAATGCTAAATCCAAGTGTTGAATAAAGATGTTAAATCTAAATCTAAATGTTAAATGTTATACATGAATGTTTAATCTAAATGTAAATGTTAAATCTAAATATTAGATTTCAAATATATTGTTAAATCTGAATATAAATGTTGAATTTAAAAGTTGAATTTAAATGTAAAATCTAAATGTTAAATAAAAATGTTAAATGTAAATATACATGTTAAATTTAAATTGTATACATAAATGTTTAAACTAGTCAATCTGAATATAAAAGTTAAACAAATGTAGATGTAAATGTTGAATATAAATATAAACGTTAAATCGAAATGTTGAATCGAAATGTTAAACTTAAATATAAATATTAAGTATAAATGTTAAATATAAATATAAACATTAAATCTAAATCTAAAAATTGAATTTAAATGTTGAATACAAATGTTGAATACAAATGTCAATTCTAAATGTTAAACCTAAATGGTAAAATGTAAATGTTAAATATGAATGTTACATATAAAGGTAAATACAAATGTTAAATCTAAATGGTAAATATAGATGTTTAATCTAAATGGTACAACTGTTAAATCTAAATGTTAAATATAATTTCTAAATGTAAATGTGTATGTGAAATATAGATGTTAAATATAAATTTGAATTTGAATTTAGATTTGACTCCCTCGAATGGCCTTGATGCTATCAGAAACAGGCTGTTCTGAAGAACTCCCCCTGAGGACTCAACGATGGACGCTTTTGACCTTCCTTTTTTTCCAATAACACCTGGTGAAGTTGTGCTGTGAGGGTCTCCAAAATGTCTGGGTTTCGAACAGTGCTCTGCGTTGAACCCTCCAACCACCTTTTAGAGGGGGAATGAGGTATAGAGTCATCCCACCCCAAGCTTCTCCTTCAAAGCTCCTGTAGCAAAAGCTAGGCAGGAATGGTGAATGGAGCCATCAATCTTGAGGGTCATAGTGAGCTGACCATTGACAAAACACTGCTTCCTTCCTATCAACATAACATTTCAAATAAATATTGAACAAAATAGAGCAGAAAGTAAAACATATCTGCCCCCCCCTAAGGAGAGCATGTACTACCCGCTCAAATCCAAATGGGTGATGCATATTCCATAAATGTTTTTGTAGGCCTTATAAATGGTAACCCTGGCCTTGAGGGCTACATAGTCCCAGGGGGGCAAGACTTGTAACATGGCATTAAAGTGTTGGTAATGATTACTTGGTGGGTTTTAGCTGGTTGTGCATGAAGGAAAGGGTGTAACTTATCGTTTCCTGCTGATTTCCTGTTGTGCTTGCGTTGAAAGTAATGCAGGAAAGAAAATATATAAAAGTTAAATCTCCTGATATCTAAATGAGCACCATTGAAATGTATTAAAGTATACTAATTTAGTTTTAAAAAAACACTGGCATAAGTGCCTCACTTGGTGTGAGCTTCAATGTTTGATTTTGGTTCTATAATTCTCTACATGCTGCTGGGATCAAAAACAAAATCAATTTTCTTGCATTTGTGAAAATCTGTTTCTTTTAAAACTCTTGCACTATATTGCACCACTAGCTTTAAGAGATTTATTTTGGATTGTCTTAGTTGACTCCCCCTTAATTATCCAAATTGCTAATTCTGCAGACAGAACTTTAGTCATGTGACCAGTTTTAGAGTGCTTAATGTCCAAATTAAAGACCGAAGTTTAGTAACAGACCTTAAAATCCAACGGTCTTGCGCCGCATGTCAGAGCTGCTACATCTCTCCGCAGTTTGAAATCTTCACTAATACTTTAGTATTCTTCTGTTTAGGTCATGCAGACAGTGGTTGGTTGGTTTATCCACAAAGATAAAGAACATTTATAGGTTAATGTTGCATTGCTTGATTTGTGTATTGATTTAAAAAGTCAGATATAATATAATCATGAAAAATGCCCAATTTTTGACCATTTAGTAACACTTCAAAACCAGGACTCCACAAGTCATTGAAAGGCTTTATTTGAACAATAAAGTAGGTGTTGGGAAAACATAATCCAGGAACAAGGAAATATGTTGTACAGAGTAACTAGGGACAATCCAGTTTGAGCCAGTGAGGGACACCTGAACCACCATCTAGTTTGACTGGCAGCTGTGGGAAGTGCACAGTTTCTCCAGATCTGTAAAAAACAGTTGAAAGGAATAAGTCAAAATACAGTTATCTACCATAATTCCATTTTGTGAGGAACAGTACACACCTGAAGTGACGTCACTGCACTGCCTCAGCACGTTCATGGTGTTCATGTACCCCATTCCTAAAAACTTCTCGTAATTGGACCCAGCAGGAACTTCTTGGAGACACTTTGTGGAGTCTTCGAAGAGCAGATTCTTTCCAGACTGTGACTCAAACAATTTGAAATTGGTAGTGCTGCCCCTTCCAAACTTGGCCTGTGGGGGAAAAAAAATGAAATTGATTAAATGATGCGAAGTACAGCAAAATTCATTAAAGTTTGTCTAACTCTAAATGTTTCTGTATTCTGACCTGCTCATCCTGGAGAATACGAACAAGGTCATTGCGGGTCTCTGGTCGTGTCACCACAGCGTGTGCTGGGGTGGCTGCCAGGTAGCAATCTTTAAACTGTGTGACTGGAACCGAAGGCTTCCTGGGGCAGATTAGTTCATAGTCGCTGCTGGAGAGATTGTGAGCCCATGCTGGACCATTTCCTGCAAGAGGCACATTTTTTAAATGTTACAAAGATGATGGCTGAGGATAAAAGACTCAAGTCTTTACCATCGCTGTTTTCTTTTACAGTTGTGTGTTTAATGAAGGCAACGTCACCAGAGCCATCCACAAGGCATCTAAAATTGAGGAGCAAAATGTATTTCATGAAATGTGAAGATCTTTAAATTCAGGGGCAGCCACATTCAAATTGAAGGCAAGGGACCACATTTATAAATAACGTGAATTAAAGATGCTAACGCGTACACTAGGTTATAACTAAACAAAATCTTGGCCTTGTGTCATTGTGACAAATACTGAATTACATCTAAAAATTTAGTCAATGCAGAGGGCCAATAAATTTGCCATAATCACTGCTACCATCCTACCTAAAGGCACCAGCGTAGCCGTAGTATTTTTCCTCAGCACTGGCCTTGCACTTGAACTCGTCAGCCACAGTTTTGCCGCTGCCGGCGCACTGAGAACAGAATGGGGAGTCGGCCGGCGCTCCGGGAGCACAACCGCTACTGAAGAACTTGGCTGAGGAAAGTGGGGGAGATATTTTTTAATGTACAAAGAATGCAGTTTTATTAGCAAAAAGAGATCAGGTTATGCACTGGGGAATAGTAATGTAATGGGGCAGTGCCCCTCAGTTTTATAGTCAGAGCAATTTTGAATGTGTCAAAATAGAAAACATTTAATTTTTTAGTGAGCAACTTCAGTTGCAGTGCAACTTCATTAACAACTTTTCTGCGTTATCAACTAGTGAACAATTTTGAGAACCAATTTAAACTCATTTTATGTTGGGTTAATAAATTTTTTTAAATATGGCTTTAAGTCAGAAAGTGTCCTTGTGGCGAATGAAGTGAGTCTTTTCAAACGTCAGTATTTCGTTTGAAAAGAGTAATTAAAGTGCAAAATAATGTTCCAAAGTACCACTAGAATAAGTCTGACCTACCACTGGTAATAGAAGTTATAATCTTGCACTTTTGAAGGGGGATTTTACTGTATGCAGCAGGGTGTTATTGATACTCCTTAAGGTGGTGACAACACTATGGTCTTCTGACAGCAGGCTTCAAATAAAACTACAAAGTCTCACTCTGCCATTAGGATTATGCACCATTTGACCCTAGAAAGTAGTATTTTATACCAACTGTAAGTATTTGTTATTTGAAATAATCATGGTGAAAGGCTGATATCACTAGCATATAGGATTTATAATTTAATTAGCACTTTTGTATCTTTCTAATTGACACAATTTCTGCGTGTTCTACAGTACTTCAAAGTATAAGCGCTGAAATGGAACAGAGTCTGGAAAACCTGCAGAGCGAGCAGACCAAAAATGCTTGACATAAATTTTATTTCCCCCCCCATAAGAAAAAAGTACTTACTGAAGTCACAGTCATTAGTTTGCTTATAGATTTCCCCCATGGGAATGTTCCAACCAGCCGTTCTGCCAAAGCCCGTGTGGCAGGATCTCATCCCCCTCAGGTTGTCCCAGGTCACCCCTGAGCCCCTCTTGACCACAGCAACAGCAAAGTAGGAGGCCGATTCTACATGCATATCAACAGAAGTGCTTGCCAGATATTCAGAAATAAGTGAATGATCAAATTCATGCATATGCAGGAGGTGGATATCAATGAAGGTGGTCCAATTGGTTGCCATCTAGTCCAGCTGTCAATGTTTATCACCCTTCTGGTCTAGCGGCCTGAGATCAAGCTAAGAGGACAGTTGCTTACCTTCAGGTATGCTGCACATTACTGTGGAGGGGAAAGGAAAAAAAAAAAAAAAGTCAGAATTCAGTTGCTTTCTTTACAATGTCATGTATTTGTGTAAGACAACTCTTCTACTCCTGCACATTTGTCAAAAAATGCACCCCTACTGTGTCACCTGTGCAAGACAGACTTTACATCTTATGTTTCTCCACAAGATACAAACTGTAACCATAAACCAAATAGTTGCTCTCATCTAGACTACCACAAATACATTGTAGCCCTGTGGAGAAACACATGGCTAGCATATCTTACAAAGCATTTCTAAGATAACCTATAGGGGGCGCTACAAATCACATTTCCTTATGTACCTTCATTGTACTGCTCCACCATGGCTGGAACCAGACCACACTTCCCAGCTGAGAACACCTCTCCTCCATCAACTGCCATCGCATCTGCTTCTTTGCGCTAGTGGAAAGATTCCAAAATGTAATCTAATTAAAAAAAACAACAAAAAAAAAACAGGACTTTACCAGGATCATTTTCAAGCAGGCTTCAACTGTGGGGCCTTCCTGGCAAATAATTTTGCAGTCTCCATCCACCATAGAGTTAAAGCTCCATTTGTCACACTTGCTGGTCTCAGCAGCACCCACTGCACACCATGTGATGGCACCGCTTTTGTTAGCTGTAGTGACCTCTGGAAAAAATAAAATAAAAATAAAATGACTGCTTGCCTTATAAGTTCGTATGTCATTAATACCTTTTGTCAGGGAGCGCACAATGCCCGTGTATGTGGCACCCAAATACATGAAGGAGTTTGTGTTGTCAGGCAGCTTGACAAGTGACTTAGTAGAATCTTTAAATATCAGGTTCTTGGCAGGAGCGTACGACTTCGAGCAGAACAGGTTGAAGTCCTGGTTTAAGGGGGAAAAGTTAAATCACAACTACAATACCAAGGATTGCTGAATAGTACATTGTCAAACATAGCATACAGCAGAAACATGTATTTAGGTTCAGTAATCAGGCAACATTTAGATGTTTCTTCATTAGCAAGTCTTAGTTCACTGATCTGAATTACCCTCAGAATAAATCAGTTGATTCACCTAAATACCTGCTTTTTAAAAGTAACTCAGGTGTAAAACATTTTGCTCAGAGGGCACAGAGGGAAAAGCTTGGTACAACTAAACTTCAGATGGTTCTTTGGGCCAAAATAGAATTACATTCTGAAAAAGTACATTCCAAATAAACCTTTAGACAACACTTCAAGTTGGTTGAAAAGCTGAGGAAGGTGCAAAAAAAAAAAAAAAAAAAAAAAAAATCCTTCAATATACAAAGCCACTGAACTGCAAGTTACAGCTTTTGGGATAAAAACAAAACTAGACCCTTGTACCAAATACTGTTCCCTTACATTAATCCTGCACTAACTCACCCATACAAACTGAGGTAGAAACTATTCAAGTGGGCCGAGTTACTCCCTCCCTTGTAGGCATCACTGTCTTGATGTTAAAATAGCTGTTCAACGAACCAACCGTATGAACAAGAGTGACAGTATTGTAGTAAATTGCTGTTCACGTTTAAATTTTTACAGAACTATTAAAACGCTACATGAGACACTGCACATTAGTGTTACCAATTGTTTTGCCTCCTGATACAGAATCTTTGAGCTTCCACAAGTGCAATCAATATCACATTTTGAGTGGAATACAATTTCAGGAAGTTATTTAAGTTCTTGTGTGTAACTTTGTTTTATTGATGCCAACAAAACTTGCAAATATGTGGTTTCCCATTCACTTCTGTGAATAAGATATTCTCAGAACACTCTGAATTCACTTCTTTTTCAAAGAGACATTTTGTGGAAATGAGGGTGCCAAAGTATGATGTTTCTCAAAGCAAATTACTTGATGTTTCATATAAGTGGAGGGAGGAGCCATAGCCCTGTTCTTGCTCACCCCAGTATGAACCAATTTACTTGTCTAACAGAATTGCTATCGTGACATCCAGTAGACACATTTAGAACAGCAGTTTCATTTTTACACCTACCAGACTCATCTGTTGGGCACCATGTTTGACATCCCTGTTCAACATTAAGTCATAATTGAGATTGTAAATTGATTTAACATTTGGTAAATACATTATAAAAATTGCTAAACAAAATTAAAAAAAAAGAAAAGTGGACCTGGTACCAATAGATGACACGGATTCTCAAACCGCATTAGAGTCATGCATCTTACCCGCACTGTGGTGAGGCTTCTCCAGATTAATTCTGCCAGCTGTGGGTCCTTGCAGGTGACGACAGCATGAGCTGGTACTCTGGCCAGGTGGCATTTTTTGTAATTGTCCATGGGTGCCCTGGTGTTGTCAGGGCACAGCAGTTCGTAGTTGGCCTTGTCGCCATCTGCAGGTGGGAAACAGCATTTTCCTGCAATGCTCAGTTTTGACAATGTTTGCAGATGGCACACACTTTCCATTTAAGTTGACATAATTCAACCTACAGTTTAAAGCAGAAAGGAAAACTGCGAAAATGTACTTCATGTAATATAAGGCTCAGTAACACTCTTTGGAACTTACCAGGCACAGTCAGATGATTCACAAAAGCCACATCCCCATTGTCCACCAGGCACCTACAGGAACAGTTCTCATCAATTACCATATATCCAGACATTATGCTTGGAAAAATGGATGCAAACTGACTGGAACGCGCCGCTGTAATCGTAGTAGGGCTCATTGTGGGACCGTGAGCAGTCTCCCTTGCAGCCATCACACAGTTTGGTCTCGTTGGCCGCTCCGGGGGCACAGCTTTTAGAGAAGAAGCTTGCCACCGCTAGGGAGAAAAAATAAGTCTGTCATGAGACATGCTTAGATGTCAAACTTCTAAAGTATAGTATTTAAGTAGTTACACATTTTTGGTCATTTCTGTATGCTTTTTGTAACATTTAATGTAAGTGGACTGACAATCTCAAGCAGTCTGCCAGTAGGTGTACCCCATACTACTTAAACATTAATTCACCCAAAAAGCAACATGTTTAATAAAAAGTAGTCACATGGGTTGGTCTAACAGGGGTGTTTAAACTACAGCCCACAGGCCCGCTAGAAGTCACAAGTTTAGTATGAAGCCTGGCCCGCGGGGTGCTTCCAGCTGAACCTTAATATCTGTCAGTCTCCTTGCTGTGAAATCGCCACCATCTTGTAGTTTATTTTTGGGATTCAGATCTATAATCATGAAATTCACCAAGTGTTTGAGCACAGGTTTATAAGAGCCTTACTACTCAGAACGTTAACACATGTTACATAACCTGCTCGCTGAACCTTAGATACAACCAATACAGAATTAAAATTAAACCCATGTAAACACGGCAATGCAAAACACTCCACACTTATTCTGTTTGGTGCAATTTAGCTGCGTGACATTTGTTTTACAAAACTTTAAGGGAGGTCGTCACAGAAGTAAATAGGGTAGGAGTCAAACAATCAGGGTCTGATGTAGGGGTTAATAAGTTGTCACTTATCAGTTACTTTACATGCAGTCAGCTTTTGGCCCTTGGCCAAATGTGGCCCCCAAGCCAAAAAGTTTGGACATCCCTGGTGTTTAACATGCGAGATGGCTTGACAGCTGTCACTCACCCTCCTCAATTGGTTTGTCGTCCGTGCTTTTCCACTTCAGTATATCCATAGACACCAGAGTTCCAATTGGAATGTTCCAGCCAGCAGATTTCCCCAAACCGGTGTGGCAGGATTTCTTCCCCTCCAGCTCTTGAATGCCAAATCCGGTGCCCTTTTTAGCCACGGCCACCGCATAGTAACAGCTCTCGGACGCTAAGGTGGAAGAGGTTAACAAGTTCCATTTGAAATATTTTGATAATCAAATGGACTTAAATTAAATTGTTATCTTACGGGAGCCATAGTGCTCAGCAATAATGGGATGCAGTTTGTAGTTCAGTCCAGCAGTGTAAATATCTCCTCCATCCAAAGTGATTGCATCTGCCAAACCACCCTGTCAGACAACTGATATTTAGATAACCTTTTCAGGTAATATGTTTCTGCATGAGATTTCTAAACTGAATTATAAATTCATTCAATGAGAAAAGTAATAAGGTCAGGCTCAATTAGAGGCTTCACTTTAAATCTTTACATACTGCCTTTTGGGATCATTAGGCTACACAGCATCAGTTTCCACAGATACACATTGCCAAACAGAACTCCTCCATCCAAAGCAATATCATTTGCCAAACCACCCGGTCAGACTACTATTTAGCTAAACTTGTGAGAGATTGTTTCTGCATTAGAAATCTAAAAACAGAGTGTATATCAGACCAGGGGTTCATAACCTTTGGCCTAAGGGCCCAACATTTCCAATACAAATGTGTCTCGGGACCATTCAAATCTGAACATTAAATTAGTAATCTTACTCTTGATTTTAATCATAGTCAGTGTATCAACAATATGAAACCATGTGTTGATCAAAGATAACCCTTAGGTCAAGCTGATTAGAGAACTTGGTACCAAATATACAGCACAAGGGTCTTTAAACAAAGATCCACTTGCATACAATGTTGCGATAAAATAAAAAATCAATATTTTTAACCAAACTGTCAAAATTAAAGTGCAAATTAAAATAGTTTCACCACTTTAGGCTAGGATTATACGGTAAACCGGTACTTTTAAAGTACCGCAATACCAAATGAAAACTGTACTAACCTGCCTTTGAAAAATACCGGTACCATTCTTTCATCTGAATGCCGCTGTGACTACAGAGCCAAGGCACATGATGTTGAAAGTCAAAACGCACAGTGCATGTAAGCAATAATATCTTGGAGTGGAAGGGCAAAAATGACAGCATTTCTACTGGTTAATAAAGAGGGTGCGTGAAGCGCAATATGGAAGTGTTTGGGCATCAAAACTAATAAAAAAAGGTGACGCCGTGCAGCGAGTGTTGCTTTAAAGCATGCCTCGCTAAACATGGCGATTAGTATTACCACCTTTGCTTCAAACTTAGGGAACATTTAAATAAGCATTCAGATCTGCACAATGAGTTATAGTGACCGGTAATGTAGTTACACCTGTCCTGTTCAGCTCTGGTGCAGACAGTCAAGGAGCACAGGGCAGATGTTCCCTTCTAGGTTGTTTGTTGTTGAGGGGAACACCCTTCACTTTACAAACGGCAATGGGTCTGCTCCGCTTACGGGTCAGAAGGAAGAGGCCGCCGAGTTGTGACAAATCTTGTTGTTGCATTTTTAGTTTTGCAAGACACAACCAGACCTGTTCATCACCTCTGCACAGTGCATGCCCTCCTCTTTACTCACCCACTCACTCAGCCAACACATTAACATTCTTGCAAACAAAGATGACTCTACTGTAACAGCTCCCCTGTTGTACACATGTAGATACGTAGACAAACACAATTGCTTGGCTAGATGCCAAATATTAGTGTCTACTAATGAAAGTGAAATGACTGAATTTTGTAAAAAATTGCTACAATGTGTTTTACCTGCTACATGGCTTAACTGTGTACATTTAGCCATAGTTTTGTACTTCATTGTATATTTCTTAAAGCACAAACCAGGAGTGGCAACCATAAATCATGAAGCATTTAATATGTCAAAAGTCTTGTTTATCCTAGATTATAGCAGACTATATGCAATATGGGAAATTGTTGTTTGAGTGCAACAAGAAAAACAAGATGACCTTTAATTTACATTTTAACCTTGTTATTTGAGTGCAATAGTAAACATGTTTATTGTATTATAGGATTTTCTGTTAAAATAAGCCAATATTGACATTTTTGGTAGTTCCATTTCGAAAAGTATCAATATACATTTTGATACCGGTACCAAATTAATGGTATTGGGACAACCCTACTTTGGTCATAACTTTTACACCTTTACTTTCATGCCTGTAGCTCCAGACTTGTCATTATTGCCACAAGTGGTGAAATTGTGTATTTACAACCAGTTACCACTGCGGCACATAATTGAAAAACATTTTGGCAGGCCCCTAAGGAGCTCTCGAGTTCCAACAATGGCAGAGCCGTGTATAGAGAGAATATGACCAACTCTGAAAGTTGGTCTCCCAGCATGGTGCCCTGTAGTCACATGAGGCTTTTGACCAGACGATCTAAATAATTGGTTAAAGCCCCTCACGTGACTACAGGGGACCATGTTGGAAACAAACTCTGAAAACAAGTTGGCTCTGAACAATGGTTAAGAAACATTCTCACAATCCATGTTTGATTAGCATTAACACTGGCGTGTTTGAAGCAGCATCCGTTGATTTTGCTGTTTTTTTTTTTTAGGGAAATGGGTGACATTCAAATACCTCTATTATAGAACAATAAATTCAAAAAGAAACTGAATCATCCACAAAGTGTCATTATGCAGCAAAAGTAGCATTACATAACCGTGTGCACACAGAAGGACTCACTTGTGTTGTAATAATAATGGTCACAATTATGGGGCCCATCAGATGTACTTTCTTGCAAAAATGTTACTTGCACAATAGTTTTCAGTCTGCATAAGATTGTACACTTGAACAGTTCTATTGGTTTATTTGAAAATTAAAAATTAAGTGAAAACATTTTGCATGAAGAGTGTTTGGTAATGTTTGAGTGTAAAACAAAGACAACAACTCACATGAATGGCAATGATACAATCCATTGAGTTGGTCCTCTTCACACAGGTGAACACAGGCGCTTTGGCTGCGAGGTCCATACATTTCTGGTACTCTTTGTCCGACTTGACACACCACCTCACCTTTTCCGTGTCAGCAGGGGCCGACCAGACAGCGGCTGCCAGTGGAGACACACATAGAAAAAAAAAACCCATCACATATGACCAACAAAGTGTGTGTTTGCAAGCAAATAGTTTTTACCCAAGCAGGCAAGAAGGAGGTGGACCAGGACAAGAAGGTGCTTCATGATGAAAGGTCTCCAGGTCAGCTGACTGAAAGTTAGCCTGTGTGGCCTTTTATAGCAAAACTCTGAACTCAAAAACAAAAAAAAAGGTGAAAGACACAGCTGGCCCACATTTCCTAATTGAGCATGTGTGTGCTTAGTACACAAAATGTCCTCATGGGGTGCAATCACGCTTTTCCAGCTGATATATATTGAATATTTATCTCGCTTATCTCACACTTATATTACTTTTCTCACGCTTGGCTCATTTATAAATGTTAAATATGAATGCTAAATCCAAATGTTGAATAAAGATGTTAAATGAACATTTTGAATCCAATTGCTAAATCTAAATCTACATTTTAAATGTTAAATATAAATGTTTAATCTAAATCTAAATGTTAAATATAAATATTAGATTTAAAATATAATTGTTGAATCTAAACATAAATGTTGAATTTAAATGTAAAATCTAAATGTTAAATAAAAATGTTAAATGTAAATATACATGTTAAATTTAATTTGTATACATAACTGTTTAAACTAAATAGTCAATCTTAATATAAATGTTAAACATAAATGTAGATGTAAATCCATCCATCCATCCATTTTCTACCGCTTATTCCCTTCGGGGTCGCGGGGGGCGCTGGAGCCTATCTCAGCTACAATCGGGCAGAAGGCGGGGTACACCCTGGACAAGTCGCCACCTCATAAATGTTGAATATAAATATAAATGTTAAAATCCAAATTCATCCATCCATTTTTCTACCGCTTGTCCCTTACGGGGTCGCGGGGGTGCTGGAGCCTATCCCAGCTGCACACGGGTGGAAGGCGGGGTACACCGTGGACAAGTCGCCACCTCATCACAGGGCCAACACAGATAGACAGACAACATTCACACTCACATTCATAAATGTTGAATCAAAATGTCAAATCTAAATCTTAATATTAAGTATAAATATTAAACATAAATATAAACATTAAATCTGCATCTAAATATTGAATTTAAATGTTGAATATAAAAGTTAAATACAAATGTCAATTCTAAATGTTAAATCTAAATGGTAAAATGTAAATGTTGAATATGAATGTAAAATATAAAGGTAAATAAAAATGTTAAATATAAATGCTTAATCTAAATAGTACAACTGTTAAATATACATGTCTCGATTACTGTAACGTATTATTTTCGGGTCTCCCTATGTCTAGCATTAAAAGATTACAGTTGGTACAAAATGCGGCTGCTAGACTTTTGACAAGAACAAGAAAGTTTGATCATATTACGCCTATACTGGCTCACTTGCACTGGCTTCCTGTGCACCTAAGATGCGACTTTAAGGTTTTACTACTTACGTATAAAACACTACACGGTCTAGCTCCATCCTATCTTGCCAATTGTATTGTACCATATGTCCCGGCAAAAAACCTGCGTTCAAAGAACTCCGTCTTATTAGTGATTCCCAGAGCCCAAAAAAAGTGTGCGGGCTACAGAGCGTTTTCTATTCGGGCTCCAATACTATGGAATGCTCTCCCGGTAAAAGTTAGAGATGCTACCTCAGTAGAAGCATTTAAGTCCCATCTTAAAACTCATTTGTATACTCTAGCCTTTAAATAGACCCCCCTTTTTAAAACAGTTGATCTGCCGTTTCTTTTCTTTTCTCCTCTGCCCCCCCGCCCCCTCCCCCCTTTGGAGGGGTTATTCCGGTTCCGGTGACCATGGATGAAGTGCTGGCTGTCCAGAGTCGGGACCCGGGGTGGACCACTTGCCTGTGCATCAGTTGGGGACATCTCTGTGCTGCTGACCCGTCTCCGCTCGGGATGGTCTCCTACTGGCCCCACTATGGACTGGACTCTCACTATTATGTTAGATCCACTGGGGACTGGACTTTCACAATATTATGTCAGACCCACTCGACATCCATTGCTTTCAGTCTCCCCTAGAGGGAGGGGGAGGGCGGGTTACCCACATATGCGGTCCTCTCCAAGGTTTCTCATAGTCATTCACATCGACGTCCCACTGGGGTGAGTTTTCCTTGCCCATATGTGGGCTCTGTACCGAGGATGTCGTTGTGGCTTGTGCAGCCCTTTGAGACATTTGTGATTTAGGGCTATATAAATAAACATTGATTGATTGATTGATTGACATGTTAAATATAATTGCTAAATGTATATGTGAAATATAGATGTTAAATATAAATGCTTAATCCAAATAGTAAAGCTGAGTATAAATGTTATCTCTAAATGGTAAATTCAAATGTTAAATATAAATATTAAATATACATGTTAAATGTAAAAGTTAAATATAAATGGTAAAATGTAAATGTTAAATATAAATGTTGCATATAAACATATATGTTGAATACACAAGTTAAATATAAATGTTTAATCTACATAGTAAATCTGAATTTAAATGTGGAATCTAAATGTTAAAATGAATTGTGAAATATAAATCTTCAATTTAAATATTAAATATAAATATAAATGTTCAATAACATATACATGGTAAATATAAATGTTAAATATGAATGATTAATCTAAATACTAAATCCCAATGTGAGCATTAAATATGAATGTGGAATCTAAAGGTTGAATCTAAATATAACATTTACATATAAATGTTAAAACTAAATATAAATGTTAGATATAATGTTTCATATAAACTATAACGATAAATGTTAAATTGAAATTGTGAATCTAAATGTTAAATAGAAATGTTAATGTAAACTATAAATGTAAATGTCAAATACAAATGTTTTATCTAAATAGTAAATCTTAGTATAAGTGTTACATTTTAATGTTACATCAAAATGTTACATATAAATCTTAAATCTTAATGGTAAATATAAATGCTAAATATAAACGTAAATGTTAAATTTAAATATTTAATCTAAATAATAAATCGGAATATAAATAATACATCTTAATGCTAAATTTAAATGTATATGTTACATGTAAATATCAAATTAAAAAACATTTAATCCAAATGGTAAATCTCAATGTAAATGTTGAATCTAAATATAAATTTTGAATATAAATATGAAATATAAATGCTAAATATATATAACGTTTTTTTTTTTTTTTTGAGAACCATTTAAAAAAAAAACTATTTTAGGCCATCTCTATGCTTACTTGGTGTGCGTATACAAGCCATACGTCAGCTACCAAAAGGAGGTTTTGTAACCTGTAACCCTTTTTTTTTGGTTTTGTTATTATAAGTATGCCATATACTACATTGAAATCAGTTTGAATCTAGAATCGTGTTGAATCGAGAATCAATTCTGAATTGAATCGTCACCCCAAGAAATGTGAGGTGCCTAAAGATTCCTAAAATGTACAAACTGGAGCTGAACTACTGGGCTAAATTGCAGAGCTGGAGGTCTTTAATCCACACTAAGAGGGTGATGGGAGAGCACTGGCAACTCCAAGGGACTAGCGGTAGAGGGAGGAGGGAACATTTCATGTACTCAGTAAGTACATGAAATGTAATCCTATCTCCAGTGGAGATAGGATTATGTGATTTGCAGTTGGGCCCTGTGGCGTGTTGGTCACCTGTTCCTCCTTGGATCCTGTCAGAGCCAGATGTGGATCTCTCAATATTAGAGTTAGTGAAAATAATTGATGCAGGTAATCCTGTAGAAGTAACAACAAAACATTTAAAGAACAAATGGTCAGATTACATGCAAATATACACAGACAGTTCCAAAAATATGACTTCATTAAAGGGCAGCAATAGGGGTGAGCATCCCACAGTTGCAAATACAGCATGGCAAATAAATAAACTATCAATGTTTAAAATGCACATGTGGAGAGGAAGAAAGTGTCACCCATATCCTCAAAGACTGCAATAAGTACAATGAAGAGAGAGCTATGATGCACGCAAAACTGCCAGAAACTAGGAACAAGGACACTTCACTGAAAAGCATATTAAGCTGGGAACATCAAGCAGTGGCAAAAGCTGTTTTGGAATTCCTGCAAAAGACTGGACTACACAAAAGGATCTGAGGTGATGAAAGAATTCAAATAAGGACCAGTGGTGGGCAGCAATACACCTAAAATGCGTCCAGTCTGCCGGAAATTAATAATAAGAAAAAAAAGATTGTGTCTTCCGGTACCTGTTGTGTACTGGCAGGCGGTGTTGTTGTTGTTGTTGTCACTTATGGTCCAATGGTTATGGATGTTTGAATCTGTGCGTAGACATTCATGTTGTGTGTTAGAGTAAAACACCCTTAATGATTGTTTGTATCAAGATACATTACACTAAAAATCAAGTTGTGTCACACAAATGTTACATTTTTACTCTCGCATGTTTCTTAACTTTTTTTTATTATTACCAACATTCCCAAATATATTGTCTATAGCAGTAGTTCTCAACCTTTTTTCAGTGATGTACCCCCTGTGAACATTTTTTTTAATTCAAGTACCCCCTAATCAGAGCAAAGCATTTTTGGTTGAAAAAAAGAGATAAAGAAGTAAAATGCAGCACTATGTCATCAGTTTCTGATTTATTAAATTGTATAACAGTGCAAAATATTGCTCATTTGTTGTGGTCTTTCTTGAACTATTTGGAAAAAAAAATATAAAAATAACTAAAAACTTGTTGAAAAATAAACAAGTGATTCAATTATAAATAAAGGTTTCTACACATAGAAGTAATCATCAACTTAAAGTGCCCTCTTTGGGGATTGTAATAGAGATCCATCTGGATTCATGAACTTAATTCTAAACATTTCTTCACAAAAAAATAAATCTTTAACATCAATATTTATGGAACATGTCCACAAAAAATCTAGCTGTCAACACTGAATATTTCATTGTTGCATTTCTGTTCACAGTTCTTTTTGACAGACATTTAAAAAAAATCTCACGTACCCCTTGGCATACCTTCAAGTACCCCTAGGGGTACGCGTACCCTCATTTGAGAACCACTGGTCTATAGGTAGACCTCTCTTGTGAGAATTTTTTTTTAGAGGCGATGAGCTTGTAATCCATGTTCATCACAGCGCACACATTCACCAAATACAAACCCCGTTTCCATATGAGTTGGGAAATTGGGTTAGATGTAAATATGAACTGAATACAATGATTTTCAAATCCTTTTCAACCCATATTCAATTGAATGCACTACAAAGACAAGATATTTGATGTTCAAACTCATAAACTTAATTTTTTTTGCAAATAATAATGAACTTAGAATTTCATGGCTGCAACACGTGCCAAAGTAGTTGGGAAAGGGCATGTTCACCACTGTGTTACATCAACTTTTCTTTTAACAACACTCAATAAACGATTGGGAACTGAGGAAACTAATTGTTGAAGCTTTGAAAGTGGAATTCTTTCCCATTCTTGTTTTATGTAGAGCTTCAGTCGTTCAACAGCCCGGGGTCTCCGCTGTCGTATTTTACGCTTCATATTGCGCCACACATTTTCGATGGGAGACAGGTCTGGACTGCAGGCGGGCCAGGAAAGTACCCGCACTCTTTTTTTTACTGAATGTGGTTTGGCATTGTCTTGCTGAAATAAGCAGGGGCGTCCATGAAAAAGACGGCGCTTGGATGGCAGCATATGTTGTTCCAAAACCTGTATGTACCTTTCAGCATTAATGGTGCCTTCTCAGATGTGTAAGTTACCCATGCCTTGGGCACTAATGCACCCCCATACCATCACAGATGCTGGCTTTTCAACTTTGCGTCGATAACAGTCTGGATGGTGCGCTTCCCCTGTGGTCCGGATGACACAATGTTGAATATTTCCAAAAACAATTTGAAATGTGGACTCGTCAGACCACAGAACACTTTTCCACTTTGCATGAGTCCATCTTAGATGATCTCGGGCTCAGAGAAACTGGCAGCGTTTCTGTATGTTGTTAAAAAAATGGCTTTCGCTTTGCATAGTAGAGCTTTAACTTGCACTTACAGATGTAGCGACCAACTGTATTTAGTGACAGTGGTTTTCTGAAGTGTTCCTGAGCGCTTGTGGTGATATCCTTTAGAGATTGATGTCGGTTTTTGATACAGTGCCGTCTGAGGGATCGAAGGTCACGGTCATTCAATGTTGGTTTCCGGCCTTGCCCGCTTACGTGGAGTGATTTCTCCAGATTCTCTGAACCTTTTGATGATATTATGGACCGTAGATGTTGAAATCCCTAAATTTCTTGCAATAGCACTTTGAGAAACGTTGTTCTTAAACTGTTTGACTATTTTCTCACGCAGTTGTGGACAAAGGGGTGTACCTCGCCCCATCCTTTCTTGTGAAAGACTGAGCATTTTTTGGGAAACTGTTTTTATACCCAATCATGGCACCCACCTGTTCCCAATTAGCCTGCACACCTCCATCCATCCATCCATCTTCTTCCGCTTATCCGAGGTCGGGTCGCGGGGGCAGCAGCCTAAGCAGGGAAGCCCAGACTTCCCTCTCCCCAGCCACTTCGTCTAGCTCTTCCCGGGGGATCCCGAGGCGTTCCCAGGCCAGCCGGGAGACATAGTCTTCCCAACGTGTCCTGGGTCTTCCCCGTGGCCTCCTACCGGTCGGACGTGCCCTAAACACCTCCCTAGGGAGGCGTTCGGGTGGCATCCTGACCAGATGCCCGAACCACCTCATCTGGCTCCTCTCGATGTGGAGGAGCAGTGGCTTTACTTTGAGCTCCTCCCGGATGACAGAGCTTCTCACCCTATCTCTAAGGGAGAGACCCGCCACCCGGCGGAGGAAACTCATTTCGGCCGCTTGTACCCGTGATCTTGTCCTTTCGGTCATAACCCAAAGCTCATGACCATAGGTGAGGATGGGAACGTAGATCGACCGGTAAATTGAGAGCTTTCCCTTCCGGCTCAGCTCCTTCTTCACCACAACGGACCGATACAGCGCCCGCATTACTGAAGACGCCGCACCGATCCGCCTGTCGATCTCACGAACCACTCTTCCCTCACTCGTGAACAAGACTCCGAGGTACTTGAACTCCTCCACTTGGGGCAAGATCTCCTCCCCAACCCGGAGATGGCACTCCACCCTTTTCCGGGCGAGAACCATGGACTCGGACTTGGAGGTGCTGATTCTCATCCCAGTCGCTTCACACTCAGCTGCGAACCGATCCAGTGAGAGCTGAAGATCCTGGCCAGATGAAGCCATCAGGACCACATCATCTGCAAAAAGCAGAGACCTAATCCCGCAGCCACCAAACCGGATCCCCTCAACGCCTTGACTGCGCCTAGAAATTCTGTCCATAAAAGTTATCAACAGAATCGGTGACAAAGGGCAGCCTTGGCGGAGTCCAACCCTCACTGGAAACGTGTCCGACTTACTGCCGGCAATGCGGACCAAGCTCTGACACTGATCGTACAGGGAGCGGACCGCCACAATCAGACAGTCCGATACCCCATACTCTCTGAGCACTCCCCACAGGACTTCCCGAGGGACACGGTCGAATGCCTTTTCCAAGTCCACAAAGCACATGTAGACTGGTTGGGCAAACTCCCATGCACCCTGAAGGACCCTGCCGAGAGTATAGAGCTGGTCCACAGTTCCACGACCAGGACGAAAACCACACTGTTCCTCCTGAATCCGAGGTTCGACTATCCGGCGTAGCCTCCTCTCCAGTACACCTGAATAGACCTTACCGGGAAGGCTGAGGAGTGTGATCCCCCGATAGTTAGAACACACCCTCCGGTTCCCCTTTTTAAAGAGAGGAACCACCACCCCGGTCTGCCAATCCAGAGGTACCGCCCCCGATGTCCACGCGATGCTGCAGAGTCTGGTCAACCAAGACAGCCCCACAGCATCCAGAGCCTTAAGGAACTCCGGACGGATCTCATCCACCCCCGGGGCCTTGCCACCGAGAAGCTTTTTAACTACCTCAGCAACCTCAGCCCCAGAAATAAGAGAGCCCACCACAGATTCCCCAGGCACTGCTTCCTCATAGGAAGACGTGTTGGTGGGATTGAGGAGGTCTTCGAAGTATTCCCTCCACCGATCCACAACATCCGCAGTCGAGGTCAGCAGAACACCATCCTCACCATACACGGTGTTGATAGTGCACTGCTTCCCCTTCCTGAGGCGGCGGATGGTGGTCCAGAATCGCTTCGAAGCCGTCCGGAAGTCGTTTTCCATGGCTTCCCCGAACTCCTCCCATGTCCGAGTTTTTGCCTCCGCGACCGCTGAAGCCGCACACCGCTTGGCCTGTCGGTACCTGTCCGCTGCCTCACTAGTCCTATGAGCCAAAAGAACCCGCTAGGACTCCTTCTTCAGCCAAGCTGAACCTGTGGGATGTTCCAAATAAGTGTTTAATGAGCATTCCTCAACTTTATCGGTATTTATTGCCTCCTTTCCCAACTTCTTTGTCACGTGTTGCTGGCATCAAATTCTAAAGTTAATGATTATTTGCAAAAAAAAAAAATGTTTATCAGTTTGAACATCAAATATGTTGTCAACTGAATATGGGTTGAAAAGGATTTGCAAATCATTGTATTCTGTCTATATTTACTTCTAACACAATTTCCCAACTCATATGGAAACGGGGTTTGTATATTTGACAATGGATTCAATATAATTTGTAGTTTCATGGTTGATCACTCTGTATTAGCTATACCAGGTGTCTCCAATCACACAGAGCGCTACCCATGTTTGCAACGTTTATTTTATTAGCTTATTTGCGTTTCATACTTTATATGATAAAGTGCATAAGCTTGTTTTGCCATATGTTCAAAAAAATCAACAAAAAAATGTTAATTTGCATTTTTAATATCAGTATGCATTTCTTTCTAGTTCTGTTTTTTGTATCACTATTGACAGCTACTTTGACAAAAAGTAAGGATTTTGTGTTTTGTTCATATGATTTGCAAAACTTAAATTATACTTTTAGAAGAGGGAAGCAGATCTCCACTCAACTATTGTCTGTGTTTTGGTTATTTCTCATTAAATAGAGAAATACTGTCTGAATTGAAAGGGGAACTGCACTTTTTTGCAATTGTGTTTGTCATTCACAATCCTTATGAAAGATCAGAACAGGTTTTTCTTTTTTTAAGCATTCTAAATCATTAAACACTCAGCTTTAGAATGCATAAAAAAAGAAAAACCTCTTCTGATCTTTCATAAGGATTGTGAATGACAAACACAATTGCAAAAAAGTGCAGTTCCCCTTTCAATTCAGACAATATTCCTCTATTTAATGAGAAACGACCAAAGTTGAGTGGAGATCTGCTTCCCTCTTGTAAAAGTACAATTTAAGTTTTGCAAATCATATTAACAAAACACAAAATCCTTACTTTTTGTCAAAATAGCTGTCAATAGTGATACAAAAAACAGAACTAGAAAAAAATGCATACTGATATTAAAAATGCAAATGAACATTTTTTGTTGATTTTTTTCAACATATGGCAAAACAAGCTTATTCACTTTATCATATAAAGTATGAAACGCAAATAAGCTAATAAAATAAACGTTGCAAAAATGGGTAGCGCTCTGTGTGATTGGAGACACCTGGTATAGCTAATACAAAGTGATCAACCATGAAACTACAAATTATATTGACTGCATTGTCAAATATATTTGGTGAATGTGTGCGCTGTGATGAACATGGATTACAAGCTCGTCTCCTTTAAAAAAAAATTCTCACAAGAGAGGTCTACCTATAAACAATATATTTGGGAATGTTGGTAATAATAAAACATAAAGTTAAGAAACATGCGAAAGTAAAAATGTAACATTTGTGTGACACAACTTGATTTTTAGTGTAATGTATCCTAAAACATACATTAAAGGTGTTTTACTCTAACACACAACATGAATGTCTACGCACAGATTCAAACATCCATAACCATTGGACCATAAGTGACAACAACAACAACAACACCTGCCAGTACACGACAGGTACCGGAAGACACAATCTTTTTTTTCTTCTTTTTAATTTCCGACAGACTGGATGCATTTTAGGCGTATTGCTGCCCTCCACTGGTCCTTATTTGAATTCCTTCATCACCTCAGATCCTTTTGTGTAGTCCAGTCTTTTGCAGGAATTCCAAAACAGCTTTTGCCACTGCTTGATGTTCCCAGCTTAATATGCTTTTCAGTGAAGTGTCCTCGTTTCTAGTTTCTGGCAGTTTTGCGTGCATTATGGCTCTCTCTTCATTGTACTTATTGCAGTCTTTGAGGATATGGGTGACACTTTCTTCCTCTCCACATGTGCATTTTAAACACTGATAGTTTATTTATTTGCCATGCTGTATTTGCAACTGTGGGATGCTCACCCCTATTGCTGCCCTTTAATGAAGTCATATTTTTGGAACTGTCTGTGTATATTTGCATGTAATCTGACCATTTGTTCTTTAAATGTTTTGTTGTTCTACAGGATTACCTGCATCAATTATTTTCACTAACTCTAATATTGAGAGATCCACATCTGGCTCTGACAGGATCCAAGGAGGAACAGGTGACCAACACACCACAGGGCCCAACTCCAAATCACATAATCCTATCTCCACTGCTCTGTTCCTTACTGAGTGCATGAAATGTTTCCTCCTCCCTCTACCGCTATAGTCCCTTGGAGTTGCCAGTGCTCTCCCATCACCCTCTTAGTGTGGATTATAGACCCCCAACTCTGCAATTTAGCTCAATAGTTCAGCGCCAGTTTGCTCTTTCTCACTCTCTTGCTTTTTCTTTTTACAAATAATTTACAATCTAAACTTGTATGCTATTATACATCGTTTCAAAATTATTATGTATATATATATATATATATATATATATATATATATATATATATATATATATATATATATATATATATATATATATATATGTACATTTTAGGAATCTTTAGGCAAATCACGATTCTCGGGGTGACGATCCAATTCAGAATCGATTCAACACGATTCTAGATTCAAACTGATTTCAATGTAGTATATGGCATATTAATAATAACAAAACCAAAAAAAACCGTTACAGGTTACAAAACCTCCTTTTAAATGCTGACGTATGACATGTAGGCGCAACAAGTAAGCATGGAGAAGGCCTAAAATAGTATTTTTTATAAATGGTTCTCAAAAAAAAAAAAAAAAAGTTATATATATTTAGCATTTATTTTTCATATTTATATTCAACATTTATATTCAGAGTCTACATTTACATTTAACATTTTCATTGAGATTTACGATTTGGAATACACATTTTTTCATTTGACATTATATGTAACATATACATTTAAATTTAGCATTCAGATTTAACATTTATATTCAGATGTACTATTTAGATTAAACATTTAAATTTATATTCAGCATTTATATTTAGATGGATCGATTTAACATTAAAATGTAATACTTATACTAAGATGTACTATTTAGATAAAACATTTGTATTTGACATTTACATTTAAGATTGACATTAACATTTCTATTTAACATTTAGATACAACATTTATATTCATAGTTTATCAGATTTACTATGTAGATTAAACATTTATATTTAACATACATGTTTTTATGTAACATCTATATTTAACATTTACATTTTACCATTTATATTTAACTTTTACATTTTACATGTATAATTAATATTTATATTTAACGTTTGGATTTACCATTTAGAGATAACATTTATACTCAGCTTTACTATTTGGATTAAGCATTTATATTTAACATCTATATTTCACATACACATTTACATTTAGCAATTATATTTAACATTTAGATTTAACAGTTGTACTATTTAGATTAAACATCTATATTTACCATTTAGATTTAACATTTGTATTTACCTTTATATGTAGCATTCATATTTAACATTTACATTTTACCATTTAGGTTTAACATTTAGAATCGACATTTGTATTTAACATTTGTATTCAACATTTAAATTACATTTTTAGATTTAGATTTAATGTTTGTATTTATATTGAACATTTATACTTAATATTTATATTTAAGTTTAACATTTCGATTCAACATTTCGATTTAAGGTTTATATTTATATTTAACATTTACACCTACATTTATGTTTAACTTTTATATTCAGATTGACTATTTAGTTCAAACATTTGTATACAATTTAAATTTAACATGTATATTTACATTTAACTTTTTTTTTTTTAACATTTAGATTTTACATTTCAATTCAACATTTATATTTACATTTAACAATATATTTGAAATATAATATTTAGATATAACATTTAGATTTAGATTTAACATTCATGTTTAACATTTAACATTTAGGTTTAGATTTAGCAATTAGATTCAAAATTTAGATTTAGCATTTTTATTCAACATTTGGATTTAGCATTCATATTTAACATTTATAAATGAGTTAAATGTGAGAAAATGAATATAAGTGTGAGATAAGCGAGATCAATATTTAACATATCAGCTGGAAAAGCGTGATTGCACCCCATGAGGACATTTTGTGTACTGAGCGCACACATGCTCAATTAGGAAATGTGGGCCAGCTGTGTCTTTCACCTTTTTTTGGTTTTTGACTTCAGAGTTTTGCTATAAAAGGCCACACAGGCTACCTTTCAGTCTGATGACCTGGAGACCTTCCACCATGAAGCACCTTCTCGTCCTGGTCCACCTCCTTTTTGCCTGCCTGGGTAAAAACTATTTGCTTGCAAACACACACTTTGTTGGTCATATGTGATGGGTTTTTCTTCTATGTGTGTCTCCACTGGCAGCCGCTGTCTGGTCCGCCCCTGCTGACACGGAAAAGGTGAGGTGGTGTGTCAAGTCGGACAAAGAGTACCAGAAATGTATGGACCTCGCAGCCAAAGCGCCTGTGTTCACCTGTGTGAAGAGGACCAACTCAATGGATTGTATCATTGCCATTCATGTGAGTTGTTGTCTTTGTTTTACACTCAAACATTACCACACTTTTATTTTTCAAATAAACCAATAGAACTGTTGCTGAAGTAAACAATATTACGCAGATGGAAAAATATTTTGCAAGAAAGCTAGTACAAAGCCTCTGAGCTTTTTGGGGGGGATTTTTGACAACTTGTCAACAGCAGCCCCAAGCCACAATACAGCACTTTGTCATTATGCACCAATTACTGTCACGGCAAGTGAGGTACATTCAAGAACCCTAGAATTGTGACCCACAACACAAGCGAGCAAAATGTGTATTGATACTTTTCAATATTGGCATTATTTTAACAGAAAATCCTATAATACAATACACATGTTTCCTATTGCACTCAAATAACAATTTCACACGGTTAAAATATGAATTAAAAGGCATTAAACACATTGGGCATTTCTTGTTTCACTCAGAACAATTTTCCATATGACAGTCTGTTATAATCAAGGATAAACAAACAACTTTATTGGCTTATTAAATGCTTCATGATTTATGGTAGCCAATCCTGGTTTGTGTTAAGAAAAGTACAAAAACGAAACTATGGCTAAATGTACACAAACAATGTAGCAGGTAAAACACATTGTAGCTGTTTGTTACACAATTCAGTCATTTCACTCTAATAGTTGATGCTAATATTTGGCATCTAGCCAAGCAGCTGTGAGTGCGTCTACGTATCTACATGTGTACAACAGGGGAGCGGTTTAACTCGAGTCATCTTTGTGTTTGCAAGAATGTCAACGTGTTGGCTGAGTGATGTCACAGTGAGTGGGTGAGTAAAGAGTGTGCACTGTGCAGAAGTGATGAACAGGTCTGGTTGTGTCCTGCAAAACTAAAAATGCAACAACGTTGTCACGAATCGGCGGCCTTGTCATTCTGACCCGTAAGCGGAGCTGAGCAGACCCATTGCCATTGTAAAGTGAAGGGTGTTCCCCTCAAGGAAAACAACCCAGAAGGGAACATCTGCCCTGTGCTCCTCGACTACGGTCTGCACCAGAGCTGAACAGGACAGGTGTAACTACATTAACGGTCACTATAACTCATTGTGCAGATCTAAATGCTTATATAAATGTTGGGTTACCTAAGTTTGAAGCAAAGGTGGTAATACTAATCGCCACGTTTAGCGAGGCATGTTTTAAAGCAACACTTGCAGCACGGCGTCACCTTTTATTGTTAGTTTTGAAGCCCAAATACTTCCATATTGTGCCTTACGCACCCTCTTTATTAACCGGTAGAAATGATGTGATTTTTTTTTTTTGGCATTCTTCCACTCCAAGATGTTATTTCTCCCATGCACTGTTTTGACACATCGTGCACCTCAGCTCTGTAGTCACAGCGGTATTCAGATGAAAGATGGGTACCAGTGTTTTTCAAAGGCAAATTAGTACTGATTTCAATTATCGCGGTACTTTAAAAGTACCGCTTTACCATACAACCCTAGACCAAAGTGGTAACTATCTTCATTTGCACTCTAATTTTGGCAGTTTGGTTAAATATTCATTATGAATTTTTATTTTATCTCAACATTGTGTGCAAGTGGATCTTTGTTTAAAGTCCCTAGTGCAGTATATTTAGTACTAAGTTCTCTAATCAGCTTGACCTAAGGCAGGGGTCGGCAACCTTTACCACTCAAAGAGCCATTTTGGCAAGTTTCACACATTAAAGAAAGTAATGGGAGCCACAAAAATGTTTTTAAAATTTAAAATGAAAAACACCGCATACAAAGCTTGCATGCTTTGTGCTATGTTAACCAGGGGTCTCAGACACACGCGCCGGCACGCACTTTAATGTGGGAATTTGATGTTAGTGCAGCCCGCGAGTTTTGGATGAATGTTGCTTGCGTCACACTTGCCAACCCTCTCATTTTTCCCGGGAGACTCCCGAATATCAGAGTGTGATGACACTCCATTTGGCGCCCTCTACAGTCTGCCCAATCAGTGTACATGTTCGGCCACAAGTGGAATGCAGCTTTAGCTTGCTCACTTAAGAGACAGCAAGGCTACTAACTCAGCAGCCACACATCTTACACTGACGGTACCAATACCCAGAATCCCATGCAGCCCTAACTCTTCCGCTCAACCAACCACGAAGAGGGGGGGGGGGGTTGATGTGTGGGGGGATTTGGTGGTAGCGGGGTGTATAATGTAGACCGGAAGAGTTAGGACTGCATGGGATTCTGGGTAATGGTTGTGTTGTGTTTATGTTGTGTTACAGTGGGATGTTCTCCAGAAATGTGTTTTTCATTCTTTTTTGGTGTGGGTTCACAGTGTGGCGCATATTTGTAACGTAACAATGTTGAAGTTGTTTGATACGGCTACCGTCAGTGTAAGCTGTGTGGCTGATGAGTAAGTATGCTTTGCTGTCTCCTGTGTGAGCAAGTAATAACAACATGCAACATGTGGCTGGCCTTGGTATGCTGTAAGTAAATGCTATAGAGGACAATTATTGCAGTGCAATTAGGGCACGCCCTTTATATAGTAATAAGAGTGTTAATAGGATTATTTTTCCCTGGGAGTAGTCTATGAGAGACACTGACATCCATAAGTCTCCTGGGAAAATCGAGGGGGTCGGCGTGCATGTAGCTGAGCCGCATCAGAGTGGTCAAGGAGCCGCATGCGGCTCCGGAGCCGCGGGTTGCCGACCCCTGACCTAAGGGTTATCTTTGATCAACACATGGTTTCATATTGTTTGAAATATACATATTGCATATGATTAAAATCAAGAGTAAGATTACTAATTAAATGTTCAGATTTGATTGGGCCTGAGGCCCATTTGTATTGGATAAGTTGGGCCCTGAGGCCAAAAAGGTTAGGAACCCCTGGTCTGATATAAATCCTGTTTTTTAGAAATCTGATGCAGAAACAATCTGAAGTTTAGCTAAATAGTAGTCTGGGTGATTTGGCAGATGCTATTGCTTTGGATGGAGGAGTTATCTGTTTGGCAATGTGTATCTGTGGAAACTGATGTTGTGTAGCCTAATGATCCCAAAAGGCAGGATGTCAAAATGAGGAAAAAGTGAGACCTCCAATTGAGCCTAGGAGCCTCACCTTAATACATTTCTCATTGAATGAATTCATAATTCAGTTTAGAAATCTTATGCAGAAACAGCCCCTGAAAAGTTGAACTAAATATCAGTTGTCTGACAGGGTGGTTTGGCAGATGCAATCACTTTGGATGGAGGAGATATTTACACTGCTGGACTGAAGAACTACAAACTCCATCCCATTATTGCTGAGAACTATGGCTCCTGTAAGATAACTATTTAATTTTAAGTCCATTCGACTATCAAAATGTTTCAAATGGAACTCTTAAACCTATTTTTCACCTTAGCGTCCGAGAGCTGTTACTATGCGGTGGCTGTGGCTAAAAAGGGCACCGGATTTGGCATTCAAGAGCTGGAGGGGAAGAAATCCTGCCACACCGGTTTGGGGAAATCTGCTGGCTGGAACATTCCAATTGGAACTCTGGTGTCTATGGATATACTGAAGTGGAAAAGCACTGACAACAAACCAATTGAGGAGGGTGAGTGACAGCTGTCAAGCCATCTGGCATGTTAAAGACCAGGGATGTCCAAACGTTTTGGCTTGGGGGCCACATTGGGCCAAAAGCTGACTGCATGTAAAGTAACTGATAGACAACTTATTAACCCCTACATGAGACCCTGACTGTGTTTGACTCCTACCCTATTTACTTCTGTGAAGACCTCCCTTAAAGTTTTGTAAATCAAATGTCACGCAGCTAAATTGCACCAAACAGAATAAGTGGAGTGTTTTGCATTGTAGTGGATTTACATGGGTTTAATTTAAATTATGTATTGTGGTTGTATCTAAGGTTCAGCGAGCAGGTTATGTAACATGTGTTAACGTTCTGAGTAGTAAGGCTCTTATAAATCAATGCTGTGCTCAAATACTTGTGTGAATTTCATGATCATAGATCTGAATCCCAAAAATAAACTACAATATGGTGACAATTTCGCAGCAAGGGGACTGACTTATCAAGGTTCAGCTGGAAACACCCTGAGGGCCAGGCTTCATACTTGTGACTTCTAGCAGGCCTGTGGGCTGTAGTTTAAACACCCCTGTTAGACCAACCCATGTGACTAGTTTTATTAAACATGTCGCTTTTTGGGTGAATTAATGTTTAAGTAGTATGGGGTGCACCTACTGGCAGATGGTCAGTCCACTTACATTAAATGTTACAAAAAGCATACAGAAATAACTGAAAATGTGTAACCACTTAAATACTATACTTTAGAAGTTTGACATCTAAGCAAGTCTCATGACAGATTATTTTTTTCTCCCTAGCGGTGGCAAGCTTCTTCTCTAAAAGCTGTGCCCCCGGAGCGGCCAACGAGACCAAACTGTGTGATGGCTGCAAGGGAGACTGCTCACGGTCCCACAATGAGCCCTACTACGATTACAGCGGCGCATTCCAGTCAGTTTGCATCCATCTTTTCCAAGCATAATGTCTGGATATATGGTAATTGATGAGAACTGTTCCTGTAGGTGCCTGGTGGAAAATGGGGATGTAGCTTTTGTTAATCATCTGACTGTGCCTGGTAAGTTCCCAAGAGTGTTACTGAGCCTTATTACATGAAGTACATTTTCGCAGTTTTCCTTTCTGCTTTAAACTGTAGGTTGAATTGTCAACTTAAATGGAAAGTTTGTGCCATCTGCAAACATTGTCAAAACTGAGCATTGCAGGAAAATGCTGCATTTTGTAAACATGCTGTTTCCCACCTGCAGATGACGACAAGGCCAACTACGAACTGCTGTGCCTTGACAACACCAGGGCACCCATGGACGATTACAAAAAATGCCACCTAGCCAGAGTACCAGCTCATGCTGTTGTCACCTGCAAGGACCCACAGCTGGCTGAATTAATCTGGAGAAGCCTCACCACAGTGCGGGTAAGATGCATGACTCTAATGCAGTTTGAGAATCAGCGTCAATCTATTGGTACCA
This sequence comes from Entelurus aequoreus, assembly GCF_033978785.1. Classification (NCBI taxonomy): domain Eukaryota; kingdom Metazoa; phylum Chordata; class Actinopteri; order Syngnathiformes; family Syngnathidae; genus Entelurus; species Entelurus aequoreus. Next base: position 30,930,389 of record NC_084743.1, read on the forward strand.
GGACCACATTTTTTTGTTTAGGAATTTTTATAATTTACCAAATGTTAAATCTATTTACAATCTGAATTATGACTTAATGTTTAACAGGGCTGTCAAACATGGTGCCCAACAGATGAGTTTGGCAGGTGTAAAAATTAAACTGCTGTTCTAAATGTGTCCACTGGATGTCACAATAGCAATTCTGTTAGCCCAGTATGAATCATTTACTTGCCTGAGCAAGAAATACTAGCAAAACAGGGCTATGTCTCCTCCCTCCACTTATATGAAACATCAAGTCATTTGCTTTGAACAAATCATACTTTGGCACCCTTATTTCCACAAAATGTCTCTTTGAAAAAGAAGTGAATGCAGAGTGTTCTGAGAATATCTTATTCACAGAAGTGAATTCGGAAACCACATCTTTGCAAGTTTGGTTGGCATCAATAAAACAAAGTTACACACAAGAACTTGAATAACCTCCTGAAATTGTATTCTCTCAAAATGTGACACCTGATATTGATTGCACTTGTGGAAGCTCAAAGATTCTGTATCAGGAGGAAAAACAATTGGTAACACTAATGTGCAGTGTCATGTAGCGTTGTATAGTTCTGTGAAAATGTAAACTAAGTGAACAGCGATTTACTACAATACCGTCACTCTTGTTCATTTGAATTTGTTTGAACAGCTATTTTTCCATCAATACAGTGATGCCTACAAGGCAGGGAGTGACTTGGTCCACTTTAATAGCTTCTACCTCAGTTTGTATGGGTGAGTTGGTGCAGGATTAATGCAAGGGAACAGCATTTGATACAAGGGTCTAGTTTTTTCAATCCCATAGGCTGACTTGTAGATTGAGGGTTTTTGCACCATTTCATCAGCTTTTTCAACCAACTTGAAGTGTTGTCTAAAGGGTTATTTGGAATGTACATTTTCTATTTTAGCCAAAGAACCATCTGAAGTTTAGTTGTGCCAAGATTTTCCCTCCATGTGCCCTCTGAGCAAAATACGTTTTACACCTGAGTTACTTTTAAAAAGCAGGTTTTTAGGTGAAGCAATAACTGATTTATTCTGAGGGTAATTCAGATCGGTGAACTGATTAAGACTTTCTAATGAAGAAACATCTACATCAGTGGTGTCAAACATACGGCCCGGGGGCCGGATCAGGCCCGCGAACAGGTTTTATCCGGCCCGCGGGGTGAGTTTGCTAAGTATAAAAATGAGCCGGAATTTTTAAATGTGTCCACTAGATGTCGCAATAGCAGTTATTTGTATCTTTGTAGATGATGCTACATATGTTCAAAATAAACCACATGATGTTAGTGCATCAGTCGAGGAATATGAGCAAACTACATAAATAACATCCTGTAATTTGATTTTGATATTATTTTTTATCTTGATAGATTGAAAATTAACACCAATGAGTTGACAGAAAATATAAATAATGACAAAGATAGAATACTACTAACCGCAACATGTAAGTGTAAAAAACAACCCAACAACATTATGATTTATACAATTTCAGAATGTGCTTGTTCTATTTTTAAACAAAGAAATCAATCTGAAGTTGTCTTTATTTTTAAGTTATCGTGCCGTGATTTTACCAGTCCGGCCCACTTGGGAGTAGATTTTTCTCCAGGTGGCCCCTGATCTAAAATGAGTTTGACACCCCTGATCTAAATGTTGCCTGATTACTGAACTTTACATGTTTCTGCTGTATGCTCTTTCTGAGAATGTACTATTCAGCAATCCTTGGTATTGAAGTTGTGATTTAACTTTTCCCCTCAAACCAGGACTTCAATCTGTTCTGCTCAAAGTCGTACGCTCCTGCCAAGAACCTGATGTTTAAAGATTCTACTGTGTCACTTGTCAAGCTGCCCAACAACACAAACTCCTTCATGTATTTGGGTGCCACATACACGGGCATTGTGCGCTCCCTGACAAAAGGTATTGACATACGAACCTATAAGGCAAGCACAGTCATTTTATTTTTTTTCCAGAGGTCACTACAGCTAACAAAAGCGGTGCCATCACATGGTGTGCAGTGGGTGCTGCTGAGACCAGCAAGTGTAACAAATGGAGCTTTAACTCTATGGTGGATGGAGACTGCAAAATTATTTGCCAGGAAGGCCCCACAGTTGAAGCCTGCTTGAAAATGATCCTGGTAAAGTCCTGCTTTTTAAAAAAAAAAAAATTTTTATTTATACAATTTTGGGTTCTTTCCTCTAGCGCAAAGAAGCGGACGCGATGGCAGTTGATGGAGGAGAGGTGTTCTCAGCTGGGAAGTGTGGTCTGGTTCCAGCCATGGTGGAGCAGTACAACGAAGGTGCATTAATAAGGAAATGCTAATAGTAGCGCCCCCTATAGGTTCTCTTAGAAATGCTTTGTACGATATGCCAGCCATGTGTTTCCCCACAAGACTACAATGTATTTGTGGTAGTCTAGATGAGAGCAACTATTTGGCTTATAGTTACAGTTGGTATCTTGTGGAGCAGCATAAGACTGTCAAGTCTGTCTTGCATCGGTGACACAGTAGGGGGTGCATGTGTTGACAAATGTGCAGTAGAAGAGTTGTCTTACACAAATACATGACATTGTAAAAGCAACTGAATTCTATGACTTTTTTTCCCCTCTACAGTAATGTGCAGCATACCTGAAGGTAAGGAACTGTCTGTTCTCTTAGCTTGATCACAGGCAGCTAGACCAGAAGGGTGACAAACATTGACAGCTGGACTAAATGGCAACAAATTGGTCCACCTTCATTGATGTCCACCTCCTGCATATGCATGAATTTTGATCATTCACTTATTTCTGAATATCTGGCAAGCACTGCTCTTGATATTTTCATGTAGAATCTGCCTCCTACTTTGCCGTGGCTGTGGTCAAGAGGGGCTCAGGGGTGACCTGGGATAACCTGAGGGGGATGAGGTCCTGCCACACGGGCTTTGGCAGAACGGCTGGTTGGAACATTCCCATGGGGGAAATCTATAAGCAAACTAATGACTGTGACTTCAGTAAGTACTTTTTAAATCTTATTTCAAAAATTTCTGGGCTGCTCGCTCTGCAGGTTTTCCAGACTCCGTTCCATTTCAGAACTTATACTTTGAAGCACTGTAAAACATGCAGAAATGGTGTCAATTAGAAAGATACAAAAGTGCTAATGTAAATTATAAATCCTATATGCTAGTGATATCAGCCTTTCACTGATTATTTCACATAACAAAGATACTTAAACAGTTGATGTATAATAACTACTTTCTAGGGTCAAATGGTGCATAATCCTAATGGCAGAGTGAAACATTGTAGTTTTATTTGAAGCCTGCTGTCAGAAGACCATTGTGTTGTCACCACCTTAAAGAGTATCTAACACCCTGTTGCATACAGTCAAATCCCCTTCACAAGTGCAAGATTATAACTTCTATTACCAGTGGTACTTTGGAACATTATTTTGCACTAGAATTACTTTTTTAAACTAAATAATATATGAAATGACTCTTCAAACACCACAAGGACATTTTCTGAGTTCAAGCCACGTTAAAGTTTTATTAACCCAACGTAAGGAAATTCAATTGGTTCTCAAAATTGCTCACTATATAGGTAAATTGTCAAGTTGCTCACTAAAAAATGAATGTTTTCACTTTGCTCTGAATATAGAACAGAGGGGCAATGCCCCATTGCATTACTATTCCCCAGTGCATAACCTGATCTGTTTTTGCTAATAGAACTGCATTCTTTGTACATTGTTAAAGAATATTTCCCCCACCTTCCTCAGCCAAGTTCTTCAGTAGCGGTTGTGCTCCCGGCGCGCCGGCCGACTCCCCATTCTGTTCTCAGTGCGCCGGCAGTGGCAAAACTGTGGCTGACGAGTTCAAGTGCAAGGCCAGTGCTGAGGAAAAATACTACGGCTACGCTGGCGCCTTTAGGTAGGATGGTAGCAGTGATTGTGGCAAATTGACCTTTCTGGTAGCTTTTATTGGCCCTCTGCATTGACTAAATTTTGAGATTTAATTCAGTATTTGTCACAATGACACAAGGCCAAGATTTTGTTCAGTTATAATAACCTAGTGGTTGTGTTTAGCATCTTTAATTCATGTTTAAAATGTGGTCCCTTGACTTCAATTTGAATGTGGCTGCCCCTGAATTTCAGGATCTTCACATTTCATGAAATACATTTTGCTCCTCAATTTTAGATGCCTTGTTGATGGCTTTGGTGACGTTGCCTTCATTAAACACACAACTGTACAAGAAAACAGCAATGGTAAAGACTTGATGCGTCTTTTATCCTCTTCAGCCATCTTTGTAACATTTAAAAATGTGCCTCTTCCTTTCTTGCAGGAAATGGTCCAGCATGGGCTCGCAATCTCTCCAGCAGTGACTATGAACTAATCTGCCCCAGGAAGCCTTCGGTTCCAGTCACACAGTTTAAAGATTGCTACCTGGCAGCCACCCCAGCACACGCTGTGGTGACACGACCAGAGACCCGCAATGACCTTGTTCGTATTCTCCAGATTGAGCAGGTCAGAATACAAACATTTTTAGCATTTAATACTATTTTGCTGTACTTCACATTTAATCCATTTGACTTATTTTTTTTCCTTCACAGGCCAAGTTTGGAAGGGGCAGCACTACCAATTTCAAATTGTTTGAGTCAGAGTCTGGAAAGAATCTGCTCTTCGAAGACTCCACAAAGTGTCTCCAAGAAGTTCCTGCTGGGTCCAGTTATGAGAAGTTTTTAGGAATGGGGTACATTAACACCATGAATGTGCTGAGGCAGTGCAGTGACATCACTTCAGGTTTGTACTGTTCCTCACAAAGTGGAATTATGGTAGATAACTATTTGACTTATTCCTTTCAACTGTTTTACAGATCTGGAGAAACTGTGCACTTCCTATAGCTGCCAGTCAAACTACCGGTAGATGGTGGTTCAGGTGTCCTTCACTGGCTCAAACTCTGGATTGTCCCTAGTAACTATGTACAACATATTTCCTTGTTCCTGGATTATGTTTTCCTAACACCTACTTTATTGTTCAAATAAAGCCTTTCAATGATTTGTGGAGTCCTGGTTTTGAAGTGTTACTAAATGGTAAAAAATAGGGCATTTTCCATTATCATTCTGACTTTTTAAATCAAGTAATGCAACATTAATCTATACATCTTTGTGGATAAACCAACCAAAGACTGCCTGTATTGAAGTTTTCAAACTGCGGAGAGATGGAGCAGCTCTGACTTTTGGCGCAAGGCTGGGCTTTAAGGTCTGTTACTAAACTTTGGTCTTTAATTTGGACACTAAGCACTCTAAAACTGGTCACATGACTAAAGTTCTGTCTGCAGAATAAGAAATTTGGATAAATAAGGGTGAGTCTGCCAACTAAGACGATGCAAAATAAAACTCTTAAAGCTAGTGGCGCAAAATCAGTGAGTTTTAAAAAATGTTCACAACTGCAAGGAAATTGATTTTGTTTTTGATCCCAGCAGCATGTAGAGAATTATAGAACCAAAATCAAACTTTGAAGTTCACACCAAGTGAGGCGCTGATGCCAGTGTTTTTTTTAGTTTTTTTTTACTTTCAATCTGTAAACTTCAATACATTTCAATGGTGTAATTTAGATACCAGGAGATTTAACTTTTATATATTTTCTTGCATTACTTTCAACGAAGCAAATCAGCAGGAAACTATAAGTTCCTTCATGCACAACCAGTTAAAACCCACCTACTCAAATTTTGCAGTCATTACCAACACACTTTAATGCCATGTTACGAGTCTTTCCCCCGCCCCCCCCCCCCCAAAAAAAAAATCTTAAGTCTTTCAAGTGACTAGCCCTCAAGGCCAGGGTTACCACTTACAAGGCCTACAAAAACCTTTATGAAATGTGCATCACCCATTTGGATTTGAGCGGGTAGTACATGCTCTCCTAAGGGGGAGCAGATATAAGTTTGACTTCTTTCTGCTCCTTTTTGTTAAATATTTATTTGAAATGTTATGTTTATAGGAAGGAAGCCGTTTTGTCAATGGTCAGCTCACTATGACCCTCAAGATTGATGGCTCCATTCACCATTCCTGCCTAGCTGATGCTACAGGAGCTTTGAAGGAGAAGCTTGTGGTTGGATGAAGCTATTCCTCATTCCCTCTCTAAAAGGTGGTTGAAGGGTTCAACATAGAGCACTGTTCTAAACCCAGACCTTTTGGAGACCCTCACAGCACAACTTCACTTCTTCTCCGCTGCCAGTCGATAAGGATATGGAGCAGTGGTGTATTTGAGGCTCCAAAAGGATGAGACAGTTTAGGTTACATTTTTCTTGGGAAAGGCCAGAGTTGCTACATTCATGCAGACAGCAATTCTTCGACTGGAAACCACAGCAGCAGTTCTTACAGTTCGAGTTGATCAAATGTTGCAGAAGGAGCTACAACTTGAGTTGGACAAGCCAATTTTTTTAGACTGATAGCACAACTGTTCTGAAATACATTTGTAATTAAACATGTCGATTCCATACGTCTCTGGCAAACAGTCTCCATCATCAGAGAAGCAACAGATACTCATCAGTGGAGATATTTTGGCTCAAAGGAGAACCCGGCAGATGATGCATCAGGAGGAACGAGGGCAGAAATGATGGAGAAATCGGCCAAAGTTTCTCTGTGAAGCAAAAGCGGTTTGGCCTAAATTGGCTGCTAATCTTGATGACCAAAACATTACATGTTATTGTGCATGTTACATTACATATATCATTACAGTGTGTATATAATTCGATGATGGAGCCTTTTGAAAGTTTTTTTAGAGCACTTTAGGCTGAATACAGTGACTCTTAGCTGTGCGTTTAATGATTTAGAATGCTCAGCTTACAATCCTTATGATCTTTCATAAGGATTGTGAATGACAAACACAATTGCAAAAAAGTGCAGTTCCTCTATCAATTCAGACAATATTCCTCTATTTATTGAGAAATGACCAAAACATAGACAATAGTTGAGTAGAGATCTGCTTCCCTCTTGTAAAAGTACAATTTAAATTTTGCAAATCATATAAATAAAACACAAAATCCTTACCCTTTGTCAAAGTAGCTGTCAATGGTGATACAAAAACAGAACTAGAAAGAAATGCATACTGATATTAAAAATGCAAATGAACATTTTTTGTTGATTATTTGGAACGCATATGGCAAAACAAGCTTATTCACTTCATCATATAAAGTATGAAATGCAAATAAGCTAATAAAATAAACATTGCAAAAATGGGTAGCGCCCTGTGTGATTGGAGACACCTGGTATAGCTAATACAGAGTGATCAACCATGAAACTACAAATTATATTGACTGCATTGTCAAATATATTTGGTGAATGTGTGCGCTGTGATGAACATGGATTACAAACTCGTCTCCTCTAAAAAAAATTCTCACAAGAGAGGTCTACCTATAGACAATTGGGAATGTTGGTAATAATAAAACATAAACTTTAAAAAAATGCGAGAGTAAAAATGTAACATTTGTGTGACACAACTTGATTTTTAGTGTAATGTATCCTGATACAAACAATCATTAAGGGTGTTTTACTCTAACACACAACATGAATGTCTACACACAGATTCAAACATCCATAACCATAAGTGACAACAACATCGCCAGCCAGTACACCAGGGGTGGGCAATTAATTTTTACCGGGGGCCGCATGAGCAACCCGAGCACTGCTGGAGGGCCACATCGACAATATTTCAATTAAATTTTGCTCAATATTATTTTTGATGTATACCGTAAGATACATAATAATTATAATAATAATAACTAATAATAATAGTAATACTTCAACATAGTGTGTGTAACAGCATTCCATGACTAATATAAATAAATTAACATTAATAATAAATGACAGTAAAATAAGCACACGTATGACTGAGGAGTCATAGTGTAACTTTGTGTGGTGTTTGAGTTGTCCGACTTTTTGTTGGCCATAAACGCACCAGTGGTTTAGTGCTATGCGTGTTGGTGACAGATGACAAGTTGGTTTTGGCCTGGTTTGTACGGCAGAAAATGACTAGTTTTTCGAGATAGAAGTGTTTTACTTATGTTTTTGGTGTGGTTATGTCCGAATATAAACAGTTTTGCTCAATAAAGTGATCGATATAATTCCTGGCCTCGAAGCATCTGGATAGACGTTACAATAATTGAACGGTGTTCAATTGAACGGTGTTGACGAACACCGTTAGGGCCGCTTGTTGTCACTGTCACTCAAAGTTGCATTGCAAAATTACATAGAATAAATATGTTTATTTTGTTTAGAATTCAGATGGGATTTGATTTGGTGCGGGGCATATATTTGCTGCGCGCAGCAGACGCTTGAGCAGTGCGCAATTGCGCAGGCACGCACCTTAGAAGGAACGTTGCATGGCAGTCCATGTCTTGTTGGAAACACGCCATTCTTCATCAACTTTTCTCTTTTTAGCGTCTCGGGTGTAAACCGTGCATCACTTGTCGCTGCATGTGCACCTTCACTCGCAGGTTACACACGGACACACGCCCATAAATAATACTTTTCAAAATAAAAGCAGCACAGTTGTATTGCGCGCACGACATAGATGTTTTTTCAACTTTATTTTGTAATTAATGATTGCAGCTGTTCACATTCACTCACAATCACGCACACGCATACGTCCACACGGAAGTAATACAAATAACGATTTTCAAAACAAAAGCAGCACTGTTGTATTGCACACTCGACATAGATACTTTTTAAAATTTATTTTGTAATTTATAATTGGCCTCACGCGGGCCGGACAGGGACGCACAAAGGGCCGGATGCGGCCCGCGGGCCGCAGAATGCCCAGGTCTGCAGTACACGACAGGTTCCGGAAGACACAATCTTTTTCTTCTTCTTTTTAATTTCCGACAGACTGGACGTATCTTAGGCGTATTGCTGCCCTCCACTGGTCCTTATTTGAATTCCTTCATCACCTCAGATCCTTTTGTGTAGTCCAGTCTTTTGCAGGAATTCCAAAACAGCTTTTGCCACTGCTTGATGTTCCCAGCTTAATATACTTTTCAGTGAAGTGTCCTCGTTTCTAGTTTCTGGCAGTTTTGCGTGCATTATGGCTCGCTCTTCATTGTACTTTTTGCAGTCTTTGAGGATATGGGTGACGCTTTCTTCCTCTCCACATGTGCATTTTAAACACTGATAGTTTATTTATTTGCCATGCTGTATTTGCAACTGTGGGATGCTCACCCTTAGTGCTGCCTTTTAATTAAGTCACATTTTTGGAACGGTCTGTGTATATTTGCATGTAATCTGACCATTTGTTCTTTAAATGTTTTGTTGTTACTTCTACAGGATTACCTGCATCAATTATTTTCACTAACTCTAATATTGAGAGATCCACATCTGGCTCTGACAGGATCCAAGGAGGAACAGGTGACCAACACACCACAGGGCCCAACTGCAAATCACATAATCCTATCTCCACTGCTCTGTTCCTTACTGAGTGCATGAAATGTTTTTTCCTCCCTCTACTGCTAGTCCCTTGGAGTTGCCAGTGCTCTCCCATCACCCTTTCAGTGTGGATTAAAGACCCCCAACTCTGCAATTTAGCTCAGTAGTTCAGCGCCAGTTTGCTCTTTCTCACTCTCTTGCTTTTTCTTTTTACAAATAATTTACAATTTAAAATTGTATGCTATTATACATCGTTTCAAAATTATTATGTATGTTTATATATATATATATATATATATATATATATATATATATATATATATATATATATATATATATATATATATATATATATATATATATATATATATATATATATATATATAATGTACATTTTAGGAATATTTAGGCAAATCATGATTCTCGGGGTGACGATTCAATTCAGAATCGATTCTGGATTCAACCCAATTCTAGATTCAAACTGATTTCAATGTAGTATATGGCATATTAATTAACATTTACATTTAACATTTTCATTTAGATTTACGATTTGGAATAAATATTTTTTCATTTGACATTATATGTAACATATTCTGTACAATTAAATGTAGCATTCAGATTTAACATTTATATTTAGATTCACTATTTAGATTAAACATTTATATTTAACATTTAAATTTATATTTAGCATTCATATTTATTATTAAGATTTGAGATTTATATGTAACATTTCGATTTTACATTAAAATGTAATACTTATACTAAGATGTACTATTTAAATAAAACATTTGTATTTGACATTTACATTTAACACTTACATTAAAATTTATTTTTAACATTTAGATTCAACATTTATATTTATAGTTTATATGTAACTTTATAGTTAACATTTATATTTAGTTTTAACATTTAGATTTCACATTTACATTTAATGTTCATATTCAGATTTACTATTTAGATTAATCATTCATATTTAACATTTATATTTACCATGTATATTTTATTGAAAATATATATTTATATTTAATATTTACATATAAGATTTATAATTCACAATTAAATTTAACATTTAGATTCCACATTTAGATTCAAATTTACTATGTAGATTAAACATTTATATTTAACATATATGTTTATATGCAACATCTATATTTAACATTTACATTTTACTATTTATATTTAACTTTTACATTTTACGTGTATATTTAATATTTATATTTAACGTTTGGATTTACCATTTAGAGATAACATTTATACTCAGCTTTACTATTTGGACTAAGCATTTATATTTAACATCTATATTTCACATATACATTTACATTTAGCAATTATATTTAACATTTAGATTTAACAGTTGTACTATTTAGATTAAACATGTATATTTACCATTTAGATTTAACATTTGTATTTACCTTTATATGTAACATTCATATTTAACATTTACATTTTACCATTTAGGTTTAACATTTAGATTTGAAATTTGTATTTAACATGTGTATTCAACATTTAAATTCAATTTTTAGATTTAGATTTAATGTTTATATTTATATTTAACATTTATACTTAATATTTATATGTAAGTTTAACATTTCGATTCAACATTTCGATTTAACCTTTATATTTATATTCAACATTTACACCTACATTTATGTTTAACTTTTATATTCACATTGACTATTTAGTTTAAACATGTATGTATACAATTTAAATTTAACATGTATATTTACATTTAACATTTTTAATTAACATTTAGATTTTACATTTCAATTCAACATTTATATTTAGATTTAACAATTTATTTGAAATCCAATATTTATATTTAACATTTAGATTTAGAATCAACATTCATGTTTAACATTTAACATTTAGGTTTAGATATAGCAATTGGATTCAAAATTTAGATTTAGCATTTTTATTCAGCATTTGGATTTAGCATTCTTAGTCAACATTTATAAATGAGCTAAACGTGAGAAAATGAATATAAGTGTGGGATAAGCGAGATAAATATTTAACATATATCAGCTGGAAAAGCGTGATTGCACCCCATGAGGACATTTTGTGTACTGAGCGCACACATGCTCAATTAGGAAATGTGGGCCAGCTGTGTCTTTCACCTTTTTTTGGTTTTTGACTTCAGAGTTTTGCTATAAAAGGCCACACAGGCCACCTTTTAGCCTGCTGACCTGGAGACCTTCCACCATGAAGCACTTTCTCATCCTGGTCCACCTCCTTCTTGCCTGCCTGGGTAAAAACTATTTGCTTGCAAACACACACTTTGTTGGTCATATGTGATGGGTTTTTCTTCTATGTGTGTCTCCACTGGCAGCCGCTGTCTGGTCGGCCCCTGCTGACACGGAAAAGGTGAGGTGGTGTGTCAAGTCGGACAAAGAGTACCAGAAATGTATGGACCTCGCAGCCAAAGCGCCTGTGTTCACCTGTGTGAAGAGGACCAACTCAATGGATTGTATCATTGCCATTCATGTGAGTTGTTGTCTTTGTTTTACACTCAAACATTACCACACTTTTATTTTTCAAATAAACCAATAGAACTGTTGCTGAAGTAAACAATATTACGCAGATGGAAAAATATTTTGCAAGAAAGCTAGTACAAAGCCTCTGAGCTTTTTGGGGGGGATTTTTGAAAACTTGTCAACAGCAGCCCCAAGCCACAATACAGCACTTTGTCATTATGCACCAATTACTGTCACGGCAAGTGAGGTACATTCAAGAACCCCAGAATTGTGACCCACAACACAAGCGAGTCCTTTTGTGAGCACACTGTTATGTAATGCAACTTCTGCTGCATAATGACACTAAGGATTCAGTTTCTGTTTTAATTTATTTTTCTATAATAGTTATTTGAATCTGTATACCAATTTGAATGTCACGTGTTTCCCGAAAACAGCAAAATCAACAGATGCTGCTTCAAACATAGCAGTGTTAATGCTAGTCAAAAAAGGATTATGACTGTGTTTCTTAACCATTGTTCAGAGTCAACTCTTTTTCAGAGTTTCTTCCAACATGGTCCCCTGTAGTCACATGAGGGGCTTTAAACCAATCATTTAGATCGTCTGGTCAAAAGCCTCATGTGACTACAGGGCGCCATGCTGGGGACCAACTCAGAGTTGGTCATACTCTCTATACACGACTCTGCCATTGTTGGAACGCTAGGGGCCCGCCAAATGTTTTTCAGTTGTGTGCCGCAGTTGTTACCACTTGTGGCAGTAATGACAAATCAAACCAAAGTCTGGAGTTACAGGCATAAAAGTAAAGGTGCAAAAATGATGACCAAAGTAGGGTTGTCCTTATACCATTAATTTGGTACCGGTACCAAAATGTATATTGATACTTTTCAGTATTGGCATTATTTAACAGAAAATCCTACAATGCAATACACGTTTCCTATTGCACTCAAATAATTTTACAAGGTTAAAATATAAATTAAAAGGCATTACACACACTGGGCATTTCTTGTTTCACTCAATGAACAATTTACAATTTTCCATATGACAGTCTGCTATAATCAAGGATAAACAAACTTTATTGGCTTATTAAATGCTTCATGGTTTATGGTTGCTACTCTAGGTTTGAGTTAAGAAAAATACAATAATGTACAAAAACAAAACTAACACAAATAAGGCATGTGGCAGGTAAAACACATTGTAGCTATTTGTTACACAATGCAGTCATTTCACTTGCATTAGTTGATGCTAATATTTGGCATCTAGCCAAGCAGCTGTGTGTGTGTCTACGTATCTACATGTGTACAACAGGGGAGCTGTTTAACTCGAGTCATCTTTGTGTTTGCAAGAATGTCAACGTGTTGGCAGAGTGATGACAGTGAGTGGGTGAGTAAAGAGAGTGTGCAGAGGTGATGAACGGGTCTGGTTGTGTCCTGCAAAACTAAAAATGCAACAACAAGATTGTCACGAATCGGCGGCCTTGTCATTCTGACCCGTAAGCGGAGCTGAGCAGACCCATTGCCATTGTAAAGCGAAGGGTGTTCCCCTCAAGGAAAACCACCCAGAAGGGAACACCTGCCCTGTGCTCCTCGACTATGTCTGCACCAGAGCTGAACAGGACAGGTGTAACTACATTACCAGTCACTATAACTCATTGTGCAGATCTAAATGCTTATTTAAATGTTTAACTAGGTCTGAAGCAAAGGTGGTTGTACTAATTGCCACGTTTAGCGAGGCATGTTTTAAAGCAGCACGGCATCACCTTTTATTGTTAGTTTTGAAGCCCAAATACTTCCATGTTGCGCTTCACGCACCCTCTTAACCAGTAAAAATTATGTGATTTTTGCCCTTCTTCCACTCAAGATGTTGTTGCTTCCTTGCACTGTTTTGACACACATCATGCACCTCGGCTCTGTAGTCACAGCGGCATTCAGATGAAAGATGGGTACCAGTGTTTTTCAAAGGCAGATTAGTACTGATTTCAATTATCGCGGTACTTTAAAAGTACCGGTTTACCGTACAACCTTAGACCAAAGTGGTAACTATTTTCGTTTGCAATCTAATTTAGACAGTTTGGTTTAAAATATTCATTATGAATTTATTTTATCGCAACATTGTATGCAAGTGGATCTTTGTTTAAAGTCCCTTGTGCAGTATATTTGGTACTTAGTTTTCTAATCAGCTTGACCTAAGGGTTATCTTTGATCAACACATGGTTTCATATTGTTTGAAATATACATTTTGAATATGATTAAAATCAGAGTAAAATTACTAATTAAATGTTCAGATTTGAATGGGCCTGGGGCCCATTTGTATTGGATACGTTGGGCCCTGAGGCCAAAAAGGTTAGCAACCCCTGGTCTGATATAAATCCTGTTTTTTAGAAATCTGATGCAGAAACAATCTGAAGTTTAGCTAAATAGTAGTCTGACTGGGTGGTTTGGCAGATGCTATTGCTTTGGATGGAGGAGTTATCTGTTTGGCAATGTGTATCTGTGGAAACTGATGTGTAGCCTAATGATCCCAAAAGGCAGGATGTCAAAATGAGAAAAAGTGAGACTTCCAATTGAGCCTAGGAGCCTCACCTTAATACATTTCTCATTGAATGAATTCATAATTCAGTTTAGAAATCTTATGCAGAAACAGTCCCTGAAAACTTGAACTAAATATCAGTTGTCTGACAGGGTGGTTTGGCAGATGCAATCACTTTGGATGGAGGAGATATTTACACTGCTGGACTGAACTACAAACTCCATCCCATTATTGCTGAGAGCTATGGCTCCTGTAAGATAACTATTTAATTTTAAGTCCATTTGACTATCAAAATGTTTCAAATGGAACTCTTAAACCTATTTTTCACCTTAGCATCCAAGAGCTGTTACTATGCGGTGGCCGTGGCTAAAAAGGGCACCGGATTTGGCATTCAAGAGCTGGAGGGGAAGAAATCCTGCCACACCGGTTTGGGGAAATCTGCTGGCTGGAACATTCCAATTGGAACTCTGGTGTCTATGGATATACTGAAGTGGAAAAGCACTGACGACAAACCAATTGAGGAGGGTGAGTGACAGCTGTCAAGCCATCTGGCATGTTAAAGACCAGGGATGTCCAAACTTTTTGGCTTGGGGGCCGCATTAGGCCAAGGGCCAAAAGCTGACTGCATGTAAAGTAACTGATAGACAACTTATTAACCCCTACATGAGACCCTGACTGTGTTTGACTCCTACCCTATTGACTTCTGTGACGACCTCCCTTAAAGTTTTGTAAATCAAATGTCACGCAGCTAAATTGCACCAAACAGAATAAGTGTGGAGTGTTTTGCATTGTAGTGGATTTACATGGGTTTAATTTAAATTATGTATTGTGGTTGTATCTAAGGTTCAGCAAGCAGGTTATGTAACATGTGTTAACGTTCTGAGTAGTAAGGCTCTTATAAACCAATGCTGTGCTCAAATACTTGGTGAATTTCATGATCATAGATCTGAATCCCAAAAATAAACTACAATATGGTGACAATTTCGCAGCAAGGGGACTGACTTATCAAGGTTCAGCTGGAAACACCCTGAGGGCCAGGCTTCATACTTGTGACTTCTAGCAGGCCTGTGGGCTGTAGTTTAAACACCCCTGTTAGACCAACCCATGTGACTAGTTTTATTAAACATGTCGCTTTTTGGGTGAATTAATGTTTAAGTAGTATGGGGTGCACCTACTGGCAGATGGTCAGTCCACTTACATTAAATGTTACAAAAAGCATACAGAAATAACTGAAAATGTGTAAGCACTTAAATACTATACTTTAGAAGTTTGTTTGACATCTAAGCATGTCTCATGACAGACTATTCTTTTTTTTTTCTCCCTAGCGGTGGCGAGCTTCTTCTCTAAAAGCTGTGCCCCCGGAGCGGCCAACGAGACCAAACTGTGTGATGGCTGCAAGGGAGACTGCTCACGGTCCCACAATGAGCCCTACTACGATTACAGCGGCGCTTTCCAGTCAGTTTGCATCCATCTTTTCCAAGTATAATGTCTGGATATATGGTAATTGATGAGAACTGTTCCTGTAGGTGCCTGGTGGAAAATGGGGATGTGGCTTTTGTGAATCATCTGACTGTGCCTGGTAAGTTCCTAAGAGTGTTACTGAGCAAACATTACAATGCAAACATTGTCAAAACTGAGCATTGCAGGAAAATGCTGCATTTTGTAAACATGCTGTTTCCCACCTGCAGATGGCGACAAGGCCAACTACGAACTGCTGTGCCTTGACAACACCAGAGCGCCCATTGACAATTACAAAAAATGCCACCTGGCCAGAGTACCAGCTCATGCTGTCGTCACTTGCAAGGATCCACAGCTGGCAGAATTGATCTGGAGAAGCCTCACCACAGTGCGGGTAAGATGCATGACTCTAATGCAGTTTGTGAATCAGTGTCAATCTATTGGTACCAGGACTACCTTTTTTTAGTATTGTTTTGTTTAGGATTTTTTATAATATATTTACCAAATGTTAAATCTATTTACAATCTCAATTATGACTTAATGTTGAACAGGGATGTCAAACATGGTGCCCAACAGATGAGTCTGGCAGGTGTAAAAATGAAGCTGCTGTTCTAAACGTGTCCACTGGATGTCACAATAGCAATTCTGTTAGGCAAGTAAATGGTTCATACTGGGCTGAGCAAGAAGTACTAGCAAAACAGGGCTATGGCTCCTCCCTCCACTTATATGAAACATCAAGTCATTTGCTCTGAACAAATCATGCTTTGGCACCCTTATTTCCACAAAATGTCTCTTTGAAAAAAGTGAATGCAGAGTGTTCTGAGAATATCTTAATCACAGAAGTGAATGGGAAACCACATCTTTGCAAGTTTGGTTGGCATCAATAAAACAAAGTTACACACAAGAACTTGAATAACCTCCTGAAATTGTATTCCCCTCAAAATGTGACACCTGATATTGATTGCACTTGTGGAAGCTCAAAGATTCTGTATCAGGAGGGAAAACAATTGGTAACACTAATGTGCAGTGTCATGTAGCGTTTTAATAGTTCTGTGAAAATGTAAACCAAGTGAACAGCGATTTACTACAATACTGTCAGTCTCTTGTTCTTTTGAAATTGTTTGAACAGCTATTTCCATCAATACAGTGATGCCTACAAGGCAGGGAGTGACTTGGTCCACTTGAATAGTTTCTACCTCAGTTTGTATGGGTGAGTTAGCGCAGGATTAATGCAAGGGAACAGCATCTGATACAAGGTCTATTTTTTTTTCAATCCCAAAGGCTGTGACTTGCAGTTTAATGGCTTTGTAGATTGAGGGTTTTTTTTTTTTTGCACCAATTTGTCAGCTTTTTCAACTAACTTGAAGTGTTGTCTAAAGGGTTATTTGGAATGTACATTTTCTATTTTAGCCAAAGAACCATCGGAAGTTTAGTTGTGCCAAGATTTTCCCTCCATGTGCCCTCTGAGCAAAATAAGTTTTACACCTGAGTTACTTTTAAAAAGTAGGTTTTTAGGTGAAGTAATAACTGGGTAATTCAGATCGGGTGAACTGATTAAGACTTGCTAATGAAGAAACATCTAAATGTTGCCTGATTACTGAACTTTACATGTTTCTGCTGTATGCTCTTTTTGAAAATGTACAATTCAGCAATCCTTGGTATTGTAGTTGTGATTTAACTTTTCCCCCTTAAACCAGGACTTCAACCTGTTCTGCTCGAAGTCGTACGCTCCTGCCAAGAACCTGATGTTTAAAGATTCTACTGTGTCACTTGTCAAGCTGCCTGACAACACAAACTCCTTCATGTATTTGGGTGCCACATACACGGGCATTGTGCGCTCCCTGACAAAAGGTATTAATGACATACGAACTTATAAGGCAAGCAGTCATTTTATTTTTATTTTATTTTTTCCAGAGGTCACTACAGCTAACAAAAGCGGTGCCATCACATGGTGTGCAGTGGGTGCTGCTGAGACCAGCAAGTGTAACAAATGGAGCTTTAACTCTATGGTGGATGGAGACTGCAAAATTATTTGCCAGGAAGGCCCCACAGTTGAAGCTTGCTTGAAAATGATCCTGGTAAAGTCCTGCTTTTTTCGTTTTTTTAATTAGATTACATTTTGGATTCTTTCCTCTAGCGCAAAGAAGCGGATGCAATGGCAGTTGATGGCGGAGAGGTGTTCTCAGCTGGGAAGTGTGGTCTGGTTCCAGCCATGGTGGAGCAGTACAACAAAGGTACATAAGGAAATGCAATTTGGAGCACCCCCTATAGGTGCTCTTAGAAATGCTTTGTAAGATATGCCAGCCATGTGTTTCCCCACAAGACTACAATGTATTTGTGGTAGTCTAGATGAGAGCAACTATTTGGCTTATAGTTGGTATCTTGTGGAGCAGCATAAGACTGTCAAGTCTGTCTTGCATCGGTGACACAGTAGGGGGTGCATGTGTTGACAAATGTGCAGTAGAAGAGTTGTCTTACACAAATACATGACATTGTAAAAGCAACTGAATTCTATGACTTTGTTTTCCCTCCACAGTAATGTGCAGCATACCTGAAGGTAAGCAACTGTCTGTTCTCTTAGCTTGATCACAGGCAGATAGACCAGAAGGGTGACAAACATTGACAGCTGGACTAGACGGCAACCAATTGGACCACCTTCATTGATATCCACCTCCTGCATATGCATGAATTTGATCATTCACTTATTTTGGAATATCTGGCAAGCACGGCTCTTGATATTTTCATGTAGAATCGGCCTCTTACTTTGCCGTGGCTGTGGTCAAGAGGGGCTCAGGGGTGACCTGGGACAACCTGAGGGGGATGAGGTCCTGCCACACAGGCTTTGGCAGAACGGCTGGTTGGAACATTCCCATGGGGGAAATCTATAAGCAAACTAATGACTGTGACTTCAGTAAGTACTTTTTTCTTATGTGGGGGGAAATCAAATTTATTTCAAGCATTTCTGGTCTGCTCGCTCGGCAGGTTTTCCAGAGTCTGTTCCATTTCAGCGCTTATACTTCGAAGCACTGTAAAACACGCAGAAATGGTGTCAATTAGAAAGATACAAAAGTGCTAATTAAATTATAAATCCTATATGCTATTGATATCAGCCTTTCACTGTGATTATTTCACATAACAGATACTTAAACAGGTGATGTAGGAGCCGTCTTCTGCTGTCAGAAGACCAGTGTTGTCACCACCTTAAGGAGTATCAATAACACCCTGCTGCATACAGTAAAATCCCCTTCACAAGGGCAAGATTATAACTTCAATTACCAGTGGTAGTTCAGACTTATTCTAGTGGTGCTTCGGAAAATTATTTTTCACTTTAATTACTCTTTTCAAACAAAATACTGACATTTGAAAAGACTCTTCATACGCCACAAGGACACTTTCTGAGTTCAAGCCACATTCTTAAAAAAAATAAAATTATTAACCCAACATAAAATGAGTTTAAATTTGTTCTCAAAATTGTTCACTAGTTGCTCACTAAAAAAATAATCCAATGTTTTCTATTTTGACACATTCAAATTGCTCTGAATATAGAACAGAGGGCACTGCCCCATTACATTACTATTCCCCAGTGCATAACCTGATCTCTTTGCTAATAAAACTGCCTTCTTTGTACATTGTTAAAGAATATCTCCCCCACCTTCCTCAGCCAAGTTCTTCAGGAGCGGTTGTGCTCCCGGCGCGCCTGCCGACTCCCCATTCTGTTCTCAGTGCGCCGGCAGTGGCAAAACTGTGGCTGACGAGTTCAAGTGCAAGGCCAGTGCTGAGGAAAAATACTACGGCTACGCTGGCGCCTTTAGGTAGGATGGTAGCAGTGATTATGGCAAATACATTGACCTTTCTGGTAGTTTTTTAATTTTTTTAATTAGCCCTCTGCATTGACAAAATTTAAATGTAATTCAGTATTTGTCACCAATGACACAAAGCCAAGATTTTGTTCAGTGATAATAACCTACTGTACATTGTTTTTAGCATCTTTAATTCATGTTATTTATAAATGTGGTCCCTTGCCTTAAATTTGAATTTGGCTCCCCTTGAATATCAAGATCTTCACATTTCATGAAATACATTTTGCTCCTCAATTTTAGATGCCTTGTTGATGGCTCTGGTGACGTTGCCTTCATTAAACACACAACTGTACAAGAAAACAGCGATGGTAAAGACTTGATGCGTCTTTTATCCTCAGCCATCTTTGTAACATTTAAAAATGTGCCTCTTCCATTCTTGCAGGAAATGGTCCAGCATGGGCTCGCAATCTCTCCAGCAGCGACTATGAACTAATCTGCCCCAGGAAGCCTTCGGTTCCAGTCACACAGTTTAAAGATTGCTACCTGGCAGCCACCCCAGCACACGCTGTGGTGACACGACCAGAGACCCGCAATGACCTTGTTCGTGTTCTCCAGGATGAGCAGGTCAGAATGCAAAGAAGTTTTAGTGTTCCATCAAATGTTGCTCTACTTCACATCATTTTATCTATTTTAATCCTTTGACTTTTTTTTTTCCCTGCAGGCAAAGTTTGGAAGGGGCAGCACTGCCAATTTCAAATTGTTTGAGTCAGAGTCTGGAAAGAATCTGCTCTTTGAGGACTCCACAAAGTGTCTCCAAGAAGTTCCTGCTGGGTCCAGTTACGAGAAGTTTTTAGGAATGGGGTACATGAACACCATGAACGTGCTGAGGCAGTGCAGTGACATCACTTCAGGTTTGTACTGTTCCTCACAAAGTGGAATTATGGTAAACTGTATTTGACTTATTATTTACATTTGTTGTACAGATCTGGAGAAACTGTGCACTTCCCATAGCTGCCAGTCAAACTAGATGTTTGTTCAGGTGTCCCTCACTGGCTCAAACTCTGGATTATCTCGTAACTATGTAAAACATATTTCCTTGTTCCTGGATTGTTTTCCTAACATGTGCTTTATTGCTCAAATAAAGCTTTTCAATGACTTGTGGAGTCCTGGTTTTGAAGTTACTAAAAGGTCACATTGAATATGATGGTCTATTACTAATTTTCGGTCTTTAATTTGGCCACTGAGCACTGTAAAACTGGTCAAATGACTATAAAGTTCTGACTGCAGTGTGCAAAATAGTAATTTGGATGAATAAGGTGGAGTTTGCCAACTAAGACATTCAAAAAATTAAAACAATCTTAAAGCTAGTGGAGGAAAATCAGTGCAAGAGTTGTAAAGATGTGCACAACTAAACTTTTTTTTAGTATTTTTTTTTTTTAAATCCCAGCATGTAGAGAATTCTAAACTGAAGTCCACACAGTGAGGCACTGATACATTGCTTTTTTTTTTTTTTACTTTAAATTGATATACTTAAATTTCAATGATGCTCATTAAGATACTAAGAATTAACTCAATTTTTTTATTTCCTGCAAATCAAAGGTTGACAGCATTAGCAACCACTCTTACACACTCTGAACATGTTCTGTGAGAAGTCTATTGACATGCTTTCCTACTACATGCAGGGGTGGAATTAATGTATTGACCTCAAAGTGAGGGTAATCACAATTGAATTTAGTAAGAAGGCATTGTGGACTGACTGCTCACCACTTTTTTTTTTTTTTTTTAAATCTGAAGATCTACACAGCAAGTTTTTTTTAGCTGGAGTTTTTACACACCTAACCATTATCTGCAGTTATGCCACAGGGCAGTGTCCACAGGCTCTTTTTCTTATGTTCATTGATCTGCCTCCCACCTTGACAATTCATCTCACCATGCAATTTCTACCAATGATTTGCAACAGGACGGGCATCTGACTGGTGCATTACTTTACACGCAAGCACAGCAGGAAACGATAAGTTACACCCTTTCATGCATAACCAGCTAAAACCCACCTACTCAAATTGTGCAGTCAGGGGTGCCGAAAAGGGGGGGTAGAGGAGACGGATTCTAGGGGCCCATGATGGAGGGGGGCCCAGAGAGGCCCCTAATGATGAAATTATAATACAGGGGGCCCTGTAAAGATTCTTTTCATGGGGCCCAAAATCCCTAGCGGCGCCCCTGTGTGCAGTCATTACCAACACACTTTAATGCCATGTTACAAGTCTTGTCCCGCCCCCCAAAAAATAAAACATTCAAATCTTAAGTCTGTCAAGGGACCATCTCGCCCTGAAGGCCAGGGTTACCATTTATAAGGCCTACAAAAACCTTTTATGGAATACGCATCACCCATTTGGATTTGAGCGGGTAGTACATGCTCTCCTTAGGGGGGCAGATATAAGTTTTACTTCTTTCTGCTCCTTTTTGTTCAATATTTGAAATGTTAATTAGAAGGATGCAGTGTTTTGTCAGTGGTCAGCTCACTGTGGCCCTTTAAGATTGATGGCTCCATTCACCATTCCTGCCTAGCGGTTGCTACAGGAGCTTTGAAGGAGAAGCTTGGGGTGGGATGACTATACCTCATTCCCTTTTTCTAAGGTGGTTCAATGTAGAGCACTGTTCTAAACCCAGACATTTTGGAGACCCTCACAGCACAACTTCACCACTTCTCCGCCGCCAGTCAATTTGGATATGGAGCAGTGGTGCATTTGAGGCTCCAAATTGATGACAGGTTACATTTTTCTTGGGAATGGTCAAATGTTATTAGTGATTCCCAGAGCCCCAAAAAAGTCTGCAGGCTAAGAGCGTTTTCTCTTCAGGCTCCAGTACTCTGGAATGCCCTGCCAGTAACAGTTAGAGATGCTACCTCAGTAGAAGCATTTAAGTCCCATCTTAAAACTCATTTATACAACTTAGACTTTAAATAGGCCCCTATTTAGACCAGTTGATCCGCCGTCTCTCTTTTTTGCTCTGTTTCCCTCTCCTCCGTGGAGATGTTATCAGGTGCCCACAGATCAGTTTCCCCCGAGGATGCACTAGCTGTTCCAAATCGGGACCAGGGATGGACCACGGCTCCATGCATCAGTTGGTGACGTCTCTGCGTTGCTGACGTGTCTACATACAAGAGGATCCACTGCTGGCCTCACTATAACCTGGACTCTCACGTTAACTGTATTCACTCAGTATCCATTGCACCAGTCATCCAAGGTTTCTCGTCGTTCCCTCTGGGTTGAGTTGTTTTTCTTACCCTGATGTGGGATCTGAGCTTAGGATGTCATTGTGGCTTGTGCAGCCCTTTGAGACATTTGTTATTAAGGGCTATATAAGTGAACTTTCATTGATAATTATATTCTGATGTTAAAGAACAAGCTGATCATGCCGTCAGGACTGTTTGATCACAATGATCTGTACATCAGGAAACGGGGGTAGCCAATACAATACATGGTAGAACTCTTTTGGAAAAAAAGGATTTCTGAATACCTACCAATGATGCAAGACAGACAGAGAAAGGCAAGACCAAGGAGAAGTCTAATTCCTGGGGAAATTGTTATCACAGATGCCGCCGCTCCACAAGGATTCTGCTGATGTGGCTGGCTGCCTCGTTTCTATTGGGCACATGCGGACATTCGTCCCAGCGTGCTGCGTTCACAGCATTTCCAAAAAAACGTTTTAAAATGTCCTACACAGCGGGACATTATACTTATATGTCGTGGTTTACTGTGGTGGATTCCAAAAAGCGCAGAGGAGCGGTGCGAGCCACAAGTCTTTTATTGTCCACACTGTTAATGATTCAAAAAACAAAAACTACGGTGCCAATAGAACAAAAAGGCACTGCAACAAAAGGCTTAGGCACAAAATCAGTGACTAGGATGGCGGAAACTGGGATTGAACCAGGAACCCTCCAGTTGCAGGCACGGCCGCTCTACCACCCGAGTCACGCCGTCCCATAGTTAAGTTAAAGTGCTATGGTGTTCATGTCATTAAAGACATCAACAAAAACAAAGGAGACTGCTAACAGGCTATTATCCTCCGCCGTGCTGCTGAACAGGAAAAAGCAGAAATGACGCACATTGCCAAAATGACGTTCTCCATGCGTTGGCTAAACACGATAGTGGCACAAAATGGAATTACAATATATTCCACATCCCCAAACATGTATTTACTCGTATTTTACTTTTAATATATTATAAAAAAAAAAAAAATTCATCTTTAGTGTTAAAAAATAAATATAAAGACAGAGGGTGATGGTTCAAATGCAGAGAATAATTTCGCCACACCTAGTGTGTGTGTGACAATCATTGGTACTTTGGTATTTTTTTCAACAAAGCTTTTCTTGTGAAACACCTGATGCGGTTTAGCCCCACCCAAATCTGCCTCCAGCGGCCCCCAGGTAAATTGAGTTTGAGAACTCTGGTCTAAGGGAATAGAACTTTTTGAGATTTGTTCGTAATTGTGACTTAATACTTAAAAGTATATCATAGGTTAGAACTATATGCTAGTTTTTATTGCAAATGGGAACAGAAAATATACCTGCTCAGTGGGCTTGTGGTTAGAGTGTCCGCCCTGAGATCGGTAGGTCGTGAGTTCGAACCCCAGTGGAGTCATACCAAAGACTATAAAAATGGGACCCATTACCTCCCTGCTTGGCACTCAGCATCAAGGGTTGGAATTGGGGGTTAAATCACCAATTGATTCCCGGGCGCGGCCACCACTGCTGCTCACTGCTCTCCTGTGGGGATGGGTCAAATGCAGAGGATAATTTCACCGCACCTAGCGTGTGTTACAATCATTGGCACTTTAACAGTTGAAGTTGAACTTTTAGCATCTCCTGGAGCTATTTATTTATTTGTGTATGTAGTGTTTAGGTTTAATTATTCTGAATTAATTTTGTTTCATTAGGATTATATTTGGTATTTGTTGAGTTTAGTTTAGGTATTTTCTCCTTAATTTGGGTGTTTTGTTTAATTTAGGTTACTGTACAAAAGTCCATTGTGTGCAGTTAACTAGTTCTGTAATGTTCCTGTGCCTTTAATTTGGTAATTCATACGGTGACGTCATTTTTCCCTTCAAGCATGTCTTTGTCAGAATAGCGCGTTTACGATCAATTTTGGCAGCCAGGCTTGAGTGCGTTGACGACTAAATGTAAGTTTTGTCATATACATACAGCATATGAACTGAATGTCGTGCCTTGCTACTTGTGCACGTTTGGTGCATCGTATGCTAAGTTCAGATGTTTTGGGGTAAATTGAGATCATTAGAAATTCATATCAAAATACCCTTTTTGTGAATGTATTATTCAATTATTAAATTTTATTAAATAAACATTTAAATGACAATCATGGCAACTTGAATTTCACACATTTTGTAAAAAAAAAAAAATATACATTTAATTTTAAACATAACTTGTGTTATGGTTACCTTTTTTAAAGTAGAGTTTGATTCGACACTAGTGTCGGATATGTAAAAAATACACAATCTTATTTGAGAACCGCTGATCATAAAATAAAAAAAATGTGTTTTTTTCCTCAAGTGTGTGTTTTTGTATGTCTGTTTAAACCATGTCTTTTAGAGAAACTTTTACCACACAACGAACAAGGAAACGGTTTCTCTCCGGTGTGTATTCTGGTATGTTCCTTAAAATGTGACTTATGATAGAATCCTTTACCGCAAACTGAGCAGGTGAAAGGTTTCTCTCCAGTGTGCCCTCTCATGTGTTGAGCCAGAACAGAACTGTGATCAAAATGTGCGTTACACACTGAACAGAAAAAAGGTTGCTCAACATTGTGTATTCTGGTGTGTCTTTTTAAACCATCTTTTTTAGAGAATTTTTTACCACACACCGAGCAGAGAAAATGTTTCTCTCTAGCGTGTGTTCCTGAGTGTCTTTTTAATCCATCATTTTTAGAAAATCTTTTACCACACACGGAGCAAGAAAAAAGTTTCTCTCCCGTGTGTGTTCTAGTGTGTGCTGTCAAATTTGCCTTCTGAAAGAATGTTTTACCACAAAATGAGCATGAAAAGGTTTTCTCTCCTGAGTGGATCTTCATGTGCATGTTGAGATTTCCCTTGTTGCTAAAGGTTTTGTCACACTGAAAACATTTCCAAGACATGTTGTCAGTGTGATATAACATTTCGGCTTTAGAGTCTTCATCATCAGTGTCAGAAGAGTGTGACATTGTGTCAACATTATCTGATAGTGGAGCTACGATGGCTGCTTGTGATGCTTCGATGTTGTCTCCATCAGCTTCTGTTGTCATGTGTTGAGTAGTGGAGCCTGCAAACAGAAGCTCCTGTCTCGTCTCTTCATTTACACCATCGCCTTCACTCTTCACAATGACACCAATCACTGAAAACTTGGTGACATCAACGTCCTCCAGTCCTTTAGGAGGCTTTCCCTCCTGACTGATGCTGTGTTCCTCCTCTTCCTCTTTGACGTGAGGGAGTTCCTCAACTTCCTCTTTAATGTGGGGGGGCTGTGGCTCCTTCTGCTCCACTCTGAAGCTACGTTCTTGCTGCTCAGGGGGGTGATGTTCTTCACCAATGTCTGCAGGGCGCAAGAAGACAAACACATTATGTCTTTGGTACTAAGCCTTCTGGGTAATTTAGGATATAAACATTTAGCAACACATCGATGTCCTCACTTCATAGTTTACATGTATTTATATATTCATTATTTATACAGGGTAAAACAATTAGGAACAGATTTTAATTTGCAATGCTGATCTAGTAAAGAGGCAGCATTTATGTAGATCACTCTCAACAGTTCATGAATGCTCTTAATAGGTGCAGGTAAATGTGTTGGAACATAAATTATTGTTTAAGAATGACAATCATTTTTCAAGCGTAAAATATACACAGAGAATGCTTGCAACTTGTGGACGACAATAAACAATAAGAAAACATTCAGTGGTGTATCTTTCTGGAATTATAATCAATAATTAATTAAAACAGTAACGTGACAATGAGCTCTGAGTATCTATTTTTTAATGCATTCTATGTCTTTAAACTTGGCATGTAGAAGGTGGCTAACAATTCAGCTAATGGGAATACACTATTCCGGACATAAAGCCCTCTACAAAAACACCCAAAAAACCGCAAACAACACTATTTACATCTCGCGGCCTGAATATTGACCAAGTATTTGCGATATTGTTATTATAAGCGCTAATGCGACAAACTATTTCCAGTGGTGCCGTGATCACAGGGAGCTAACTAGCCTATGCTGCTATATTGACATATAGATAGATAGATAGATAGATAGATAGATAGATAGATAGATAGATAGATAGATAGTACTTTATTGATTCCTTCAGGAGAGTTACCTCAGGAAAATTAAAATTCCAGCAGCAATGTACAGAATTGAGATCGAATTTAAAAAGTAAAAAGTAAATGATGGGGGTATAAATGGAAACAAAATAGAAAAATATTACAATAAGACTAAAAAATCAAAAGCAACAATGAGAATAAAAACAGAACAGAACAATAAGAATATAATAAGAGAAATTAGGCAGGAGTGACCATGTTATGAAAAACTATTGCACTGTTATTGTTTTGCATCCCCTATCATCCTAGTACCCCCCCTCCCACCCAGAGAGGTGTTGTACAGTCTAATGGCGTGTGGGACAAAGGAGTTTTTTAGTCTATTAGTCCTGCACTTGGGATGAAGCAGTATAGCACTGAACAGGCTCCTCTGGCTACTGATAACAGTATGCATAGGGTGACTGGCATCATCCAGGATGCTCACTAGTTTTTCCACAGTCCTCTTCTCTGCCACCGTCACCAGTGAGTCCAGTTTTATTCAGATCGTAGATATTGAGCAAGTGAGCTGCTGCATCGCCTCTGAGCTGGTGAAAGCTAATTCTAGACTATAAATCATGCCCCTCCCCAGGATAGTAGAAGAATGTGGCTATAAACCGAGAAGTTTGTCAACTTTGACATTCAACTAATACACGCAGATGGCGAGATAGACACAAAAAGACGCTAGTTTGCTGTACTTTAACCTTCCGTGAGGATTATAGACTTAGACAACCTTTAATGATCCACAAGGAAAATTGTTAAAAATTCAAAAATTATGATTAATTCTTCATCCAAACCCGAAGATATGAACATTCCATCAGTCGGCATCCAAGTGACAGCAAACATTGTACACTAAGTGATTATTTTTTGTCTTTAGTTTGTATTTCTTGTTTAGCACTTAGCAATACTGCTACATGATGCTTAGTGTGTCACTTATGCCTGATCTGTTTAACACATAGCTTCTAAAATGTGTAGATCATCCTATATATTCAGGCTAAAAAATATAAGGTTCTGAATCACCATGTGTCCTAAAGTAGTTGTTGTTTTCTCTCGAAGTCAGCCTCGAGTAGTAGGTTTGTTGTTGTTTAAGGGGAAAGTGAACATTGTAATGAGCCTGAGAAATGTATACGCCGCTTTGTGCTTAGAATGACCAAAATACGTAATATTACAAGTTATTATACATGTGCGTGTTACTACATTACATATATAATTACAGTGTGTATATAATTTGATAATGGAAATGTTTGGATGTTTTTTTTAGAGCGCTTTAGGCGAAATAGAGCAACTCCATGTTCCATTGTTAGCTGACTTTTGCTAGCGTTTTTTTTATGATTTAGAATGCATAAAAAGAAAAATGTGTTTTTGCCTTACAAAAGCATTGTGAAAGACAGACACAATTCCAAAAAAGTGCAGTTCCCCTTTCAATTCAGACAATATGCCTCAATTTAACGAGAAATGACCACAGAATAGACAATAGTTGTATAGACAATGGCCGCACTGTTTGAGAGGAGATCTGCTTCCCTATAGTGAAAATACAATTTAAATTTTGCAAATCATATGAACAAAACACAAAAGCCTTACCTATTGTCAATGTAGCTGTCAATAGTGATACAAAAAAATGGAACTAGAAAAAAAAGGAATACTGAATAACATTTTTCGTTGTTGATGTATTAATACATATTGCAAAACAAGCTTTTTCACTTAATCAAATAAAGTATGAAACGTAAATAGGCTATTAATATAAACGTTGCAAAAATGAGTAGCTCTCTTTGTGATTGGAGACACCTGGTATAGCTAATACAGATTGATCAACCACCACAATCAACCACAAATTACATTGACTACAATATGTCAAATAGATTTGGTGAATGTGTGAGCTGCGATAAACATAAATTACAAGCTCGTCTCATATTTTTAAAAAAAACAGAAAATGTGGGATCTTTGCTGAAGATGTTGTAGTGGCTTGTGCAGCCCTTTGAGACATTTTTGATTACGGGCTATATAGGTACACTTTGATTAATGTATTGATTGAGAAAATATTCTCACAAGACACATTACATATACCTATAGACAATATATTTAGGAATGTTGGTAATAATAAAACATTAAGTTAAGAAAAATGCAAGGGTAAGAATGAAACAAACCTTCTGTGTGTGACACAACTTGATTTGTCTTGAAAACAGCGTTCAATTCATGTTGTTGCTTGTTCTCTTCTTTTGTTCGAGAATGTTCCCCCTCGTACTCCACAATCGTTCTTTCGCACATTTTTTGACACAATCACAACACTTTACACTCACACTTTGATCTCTGCGTAGCGATGTCTTTTTGATCACTTCTGGCTTTCTTTGTTAGCAGCTAGCAAGCTAAGTCAACGCGTGCTTAGTCCAAATGTATCCGGATACAAAAAATCATTAGGGATGATTTACTCTAACACACGACATGAATGCCTACGCACAGTTTAAAAACATCCATAATCATAAGTGACAACAACAACAACGCCTGTCACTACGACACAATCAGTCCACGCATGCGCAAATGAACGTCACTTCCTTCCTCTCGCATTTGTTTTTACTAATGTTTTGTAGAAAAGAAAAAACAATTGTAGGAAAAAAACTATAATATAAAAATTGATAAGGGGTATATACAAATAAGCATTATTAACGGAACCATTTTAATCACTTTCACTATACTGGTGTAACCGAGAGTTCATATGGGTGAGGGCCGACATCCGGGCAACTGAGCTACATACGGGTCTTCGAGCCATAGCAACCAGACTGGCGTTGAAAACAAACCGTTGCCATTACTCTTTAACCTGTCGACCTACGCTGGTTAAACCCGTCATTCTGCCTCCAAAATGCCGAAAAACTGTGTTGTTTTTGGTTGTGCTAACCACAACTGGAAACAGGGAAAACAAAGGTTGTATTTTGTTCTGCCAAAGCGTGATAAAAGCCTACAGAGACGAGACAAATGGCTCGCAGCTTTGCACCTGGGAAAACGAGGACGGTTCTCACTGGAGTCCCCCAAAATCCTGGGTCGTGTGTTCGGATCACTTCGTTTCTGGTAAATATAAGGAACACAAATCCACCTTCTTAACCACAACTTGGCTATACGCCCGTGCTAATGTTGTACTTGTTGAATTTGTACCTTATAACGTTCGACAGCTGAAGTTGTTGTTGGACAAAAATAACATGCGGTATATACTATATAGTCTATAGCCTAGCTAGCTATTTTCGAAAACCGGACAACGAGAGGATACCAAAGGCAGCGTTAAGATGGACACCACCGGGAAAACGTAAGCCAGGGCGGCCAAAGAACACCTGGCGAAGAACAGTTGAAGGGGAGCTGAAGAGATGAAGCTTACATGGGGCGAGGCACAGAGACGAGCACAGCAGCGAGATGAATGGCGTCGAGTCGTCGAAGCCTTATTTCCCACCCGGCAAATTCATGTTGCCATTCAATACATGTAGCCCTCAAATCTTTCAATATTTTATACACTAACACTTGATCTTGTTGTTGATAACTTCCGCGTCTCTTTCTTAGTAGCGCGCAGGCTAAGCTAACTAGCAAGCTAAGCTAAGCCTGAGAAGCTTTAAAGTTAACTGAGACGAGTCTGACGCAAATAATACATTTTCGTTTTTTCACACGATATGCGAATAAGTAAAAATGCGTAAATGAAAGATTTAACGCCGACTTCCAAGCCACAACGCTCGTTAAATGCTTTTTCTGTCAATGCTGTGTTCGCTGTGAGCTGGTTTGTTTTCAACGAATTCCCGGTTGCTAGGGGATTGGTAGGCAGAAGTGACGTAGGTCCGCCCTCACCCATACGGTATAAAACTACAAAATAACAAACACGGAGGCTCCAGTTTACCACTTTATTTCGTTTGCTTCCAAAACTCCGCTCCACCACACGTGTCACACCACTTCCGCTCTTAGCGCCTTCAAAATAAGAGCTCAAGGCACACACTGTATGACAGCTTAGAACAGGAACTTAACATCACAAAGAGGCAAGTCCATAAAAAATAGGTTACACTGGGAGTTGCACTGAATGACGATCAAAGGCATAACTGAAATCCAGCAAGTCCATTTTTATCTAAATGTTATTTTTTTTAACGAGTCAATTCACTTAAATCTATATCTGCAGGCTAAAAACTAGACTTTGCAATTGTCAGTAATATACAGTGTTGGGTTAGTTACTGAAAACCAGTAACTAGTTACAGTTACTAGTTACTTTATTTCAAAAGTAACTCAGTTACTAACTCAGTTACTTACACCAAAAAGTAATGCGTTACTTTGGAAAGTAACTATTTAGTTACTTCTATTTTTTTATTTTTTTTTATTTTTTTAAAGCCCCCTTTAATGCCCTTTTAGCCTTCATTTCAGTGCTGTTATTGCACTGGAGAATAATACAATCTGTTGATCAACATGACATGCATTTGCATCTCTGAACTCTGCTAAGCAATGTGGTCTACATACAACACAAAGACAAAGATATGTTTCAAAGGGCCAATTTTTTTCAGACCAGACCAAATTGACAAAACTATTTTAAATAGCTGCAACATAACATACATAAGTAACAAACAGCATAATAACAACATAGCTGTAAACCAAGGAAGGCACACACTACATACACAAAGCCCAACCAGGTGTTTTTTCTCTCAAGGAATTCTGAAATAAAATCATGTCTGAAGCACAGAACACTCCACGCATTTCCCCAGTTCTAGTTTAGAGATAAGAAAGATTGACCTGGCCCACTAGGATCCCTCTTTATGTTTGTGAACTTTATAGTCTCTACATTTAAAGTTAAAGTTAAGAGAGTTTAAAGTGATGTGATAATCAAACACTCTAGAAGTCTAGAATGACAGATTATATAAGAGAATTGACAGAGTGTGTGTACCTTCAGTGCTGAATGATGAGCAGAGGCAGAGTTTGGAGTGTTTTCTTTAGATCACTTTCCATTTTTATGTGCTCACTGTCCACTGTGTCCAGGTACGTTGAAAATGTTTTCCGTGCCATTTGCTGTTTGATGCCCGATATCATGCTAATTAGCTGCCTGAAAGCAGGTGACTGATCCACTGTAGAAATAGGCTGCATGTCTTCTAGCACATACGCTGCAATGGCTCTATCAATGTTGTCCTGGCTAGCAGTCCCTCCGTTAAAATCCATCCACTGTTGCTTAGATGGTGTGGAGGTGAAGTGTGTCTCTCTTTACTAGCTTCATCGAAGCATGTTGCTTTTGTAGCTGTTTCAGCAGATTTGAATTGTTGTTTTGGGCAGCAGATGGGATCGTTGATCCGAGACACAACTTACATTTAACTAAAATGTTATTTTCTTTGTGCTCGACAAAAGAAAAGTAGTGAGAATATCTCCATGTTAAGAAACTCCACTTTGGCTGATGTCATACTTGCCAACCTTGAGACCTCCAATATCGGGAGATGGGGGGTCGGGGGTGAGGGGGGGGGGGGGTCTTGGTCGGGAGTGGGGAGTGGTCGGGGGCGTGGTTGGGGACGTGGTTATTTACAGCTAGAATTCACCAACTCGAGTATTTCATATATATATATATATATATATATATATATATATATATATATATATATATATATATATATATATATGTATATATATATATATATATATATATATATATATATATATATATATATATGTATATATATACATATATATATATATATATATATATATATATAATATATATATATGTATATATATACATATATGTATATATATACATTGTTTTCATCACACAGCATTGCTCCAATCAAATTGCAGGACAACCAATGAACAAGAGTTGTCAAACAACGCGCCTGTGAGAAAGATTTATACCAAAGTTGGTTTCGTTCGGGTATAAAAACTACGACTTGGTCAACGAATTGCCGTATGCAAATCACGCAGTTGGAATATTACAGACGGAGACGCAACAACTTCCAACTTTGTTCGACATTTGAAGTTGCACAAAGAAGGGTAAGTTTTGAATGTAAGATACCGTTTATTGGCTAAGTAACGTGACTTTTATTTGCTGTGTAGTTAAATCAGTGAGGCTGTAAACTCACTGCTAACGTCATAACCATAGACATCTTATAAGGGTACACAGCATCGAGCGCTACTGCCTACTGGCGCAGACGAGACGCGGGGCCGCCATCTTGGAGTGGTGATCCGCTCCATTCAGTGCAATTCATTTGGCAGGAGCAATGAACTGTCAACGCATTTAATTCATTTTACCTCACTGAATACCACTCATTTTCACGCGCTTTTTTGTCATACGTGTAGCTATGGTAACGGACACATGTTTTATTATTCATAGTTTGCTTAACATTAATAGAATATTCTTATACGCTATAAATGACCAGACATCCGAGATTAAAACTGGGAATATAATACCAGAGAAGGGGGGAAAAAACGGTCAGCTATTTTTAAATTGAAGAAACAATATGATCACGTTATATATACATGCTACATAAACAATGTATAAATACATTAGATATCTATATATCTTATAGACCGTATCTCTGTTGCTGCAGCAGCAGAGAGTTTATTCTGTCGTGACACTTTGTATTGATATTTTGTATTACATTCTTCCCTTAAATGATCATGTTTACAGTGATTGTTTTGTATGTATTTTTTATGAATGTCGCTTTGGATAAAAGCGTCTGCCAAATACTTAAACATATATAAACACCTGAAAGTCTTTATATCAGCTAAAACCACCAATCTGTTTCACTGGATTCAGAATAAAACCAAATTCTGTTTTACCCAACAATGTTAGTATTTGAATATTGTTCCTTGAAGACTTATTCCTGGTTACAATTATACTGTTAAGAAAGTATTGTCTTATATTTTGCCTAAAATGAGAATGCATCATAATCAATGGCGGCTGGTGAATTTTGTTTTAGGTGGGGCAGAAAGTTTGTAAACCAAACCCCTGTAGGGGCGTCATCCTCCCCCAGAAGATTTATTTGTGATTTTCACATACAAATATTGAAGATCTTTGCTCCTTCTCAACTCTGTGGTAATGTTATTTTCATAAAATACAACCAATAGTACATTAATGTTAAATCTTACTTGTGAAAAGTAATCCCCCGATTCCTATTTTCAACAGTCCGCTCATTTGAGCAGGAAAACGCTGAACACCAGCCCGGCATCTTTGTTTTCTACCTGTCAACTGTCAGTTTAGGCTGCTCGCCGGCTCTCATCACCACTTCAAGATGCAAATTGCTCGCGTCACAGCAACCAATATTGCGTCTACTTATAAGATGTTTATGGTTATAACGTAATTTCAAACACGGCAATATGTTGCGTCCACTGCACTTTGCTACCTTATTCATACTTTTTGTCAAGTGATTTTTTAAGCAGGGTTGCATGAGGTACCTACACATAATGCTACGGTAGTCAATGTATCACACACAGTAACGTAACGTTAGACGGCGGTCAGCAGCACCGCGTATTTTAGCCACCTACAAAAAGACAAACATTGTCAAATAAAGGTCAGTTAAAATGTATACTATATCAAGAATATGTGTACATATTGCATAGGGCCCTGACATCTAAAAAGTACAACTCTGTTCATTCTTATGTTCATGTATTTGTTATGTTTTTTATGTGTATGCACACATCAACACACATACAGTATGAGATGAGATCAATGAGATAAGGTAAGAACAGAATAGAAACTGCTGTGGAACTAGTTACAATGCAATATGCCATGGAAATACAATGTTAACACTTTTGTACAAATAAGTACAGTTGCACTTGTTTTTGCAAATGTGTTTATTCTGTAAAGGAATGAGTTAAATGTTTAAAATTGTTTAAACTATTAAAATGACTGGTTAATGGTGCTATTATGAATTGCAATGTCAGTACTATTTTCTTTCCTGCTATTTCAAATGCACTTGTTTTAATAAATAAATACAGCGGTTTAAAAGCATACACAATGTTTGTAAAAATATTAGTCTGTGGTCAAAAGGACTTGAAAGGACTCGAAACTCAAAATGCAAGACTTGTGACTTGACTTGAGACTTTCCAGTCTTGACTTTGGACTTGACTCGGGACTTGCCTGTCTTGACTTGGGACTTGACTCGAGACTTGAGGGCAAAGACTTGAGACTTACTTGTGACTTGCAAAGCAATGACTTTGTCCCACCTCTGCTTGTTAGTAAACACAGACCCCCCCCCCCCCCCCCCCCCCCACACACACACACACACATATACAGCGTGCCTCTTCTCCCGCGCCTCTTCTGTAGCTCTCCAGTAAAACACACTCAGATCTTCTCAGTTGATAGCTGATAGTACATACAAAATAACGTAAAATAACGCAGTAACGCATCATGTAGTAACGGTAACTGAGTTAATGAATACAAAAAATTATGCGTTAGACTACTACTTACCGCAGAAAAATAATGGCATATACATATTTAAAAAAGACTGGGTTAAATAAAAAATATATAGAGAAGGGTTCCACTTTGGTCCACACTCCATTTCAGAAGGTGGCGGTAATGCACCCCATAAGGTCATTTGCCAACCGCCATTAAACAAAAAAAAGAAGAAGAAGAAGAACACATACAGCGCATGCGTTGGTCGCCATTTTAGACAACTATCTTACAGTACAGTTGACACGAAAATAAATCAAGTTAGCTGACGACGTGATTATTGCATCGTTTGTAAATTGTCGCCTCATATGTTGCGATTTTTTTGCAAATTGTTGTTAAGACAAACCTGCCTCAGTTTACTCAGAAGCTTCGGGCGAGCTTAGCTTGTTAGCTGCTAACAATAGAGACGCGGAAGTTATCAACACATCCTCTATGCAGAGATCGAGTGTTGTGGTTGTGTGAACATGTGTAAAGTACAAATGCTGAGAGCGTTGGTCAACCAGCGACTGACTTCGCTGTAGAAGACATATTTGTAGTGTTAGAAAGAATGATAGCAGAGTACGAGGAGGAGATTTCTCGAATAAAAGAGGAGAACGAGCGACTACTGGACGCTGTTTTCAAGACTCGAATAGAGTCAAACAGATCAGGTTAGTCCTTTAATGCTTTCCATTTGTTCATCAACACTACTCATTTGTATGTTTTCCTCGTTGAAGTCCATTTATTTGTGTACTCTAGGGCAGTGTTTTTCAACCACTGTGCCGCGGCACACTAGTGTGCCGTGATATACAGTCTGGTGTGCCGTGGGAGAATATGTAATTTTACCTATTTGGGTTAAAATATTTTTTTCAAACCAGTAATAATAATCTGCAAATGTGTCGGTGCTGTTTAGAGCTAGGCAGAGTAACCGTGTAGTACTCTTCCATATCAGTAGGTGGCAGCAAGTAGCTAATTGCTTTGTAGATGTCGGGAACATGGTTTGTCGTGATCACAATATGCAGACGACAGACTGCAGGTCAAAATGTATCTAATGCTTAAACCAAAAATAAACAAAAGGCGAGTGCCGCTAAGAAAAAGCATTGAAGTTTAGGGATGGCTATGCAAAACGAAACTAAAACTGAACTGGTTGCAAAGTAAACAAAAACAGAATGCTGGACGACAGTAAAGACTTACAGTGTGTGGAGCAGACGGGGTCCACAAAGTACATCCAAACATGACATGACAATCAACAATATCCCCGCAAAGAAGGATAGCGACAACTTAAATAGCCTTGATTGCTAAAACAAAACAGGTGCAGGGAATAGTGCTCAAGGAAGACATGAAACTGCTACAGGAAAATACCAAGAAAACATGAAAAGCCACCAAAATAGGAGCGCAAGACAAGAAATAAGACACCACACACAGGAAGACACAAAAAAACTCCAAATAAGTCACGGCGTGATGTGACAGTACTTAGAGACAAGTATAGTGATGCATGGTTGGTTATGGTTTAAATTCATATTCAACAATTGCGACAAACGACTTTTTATTGTCAATATCAAGTTCTAATTTTTTAATGATTTCTGCTGGTGGTGTGCCTTCGGATTTTTTCAATGAAAAAAATGTGCCTTTGCTCAAAAAAGGTTGAAAAACACTGCTCTAGAGGTTGCCGCTAACTGCGTTGGTCTCCACTGCAACTCCTTGAAGACAGAATTTGTCTCAACCGAAACTGTCCTTCAAATCTGGATCCCCACTTAAGCAAGTTGACGATTTTAAGTACCTCGGTTCCAGGATCATGGATTCCGGTAATGACTTCTGTACAAGGAAAGCCCAAGCCTGGAAAGCATGTAATAAAATGGACAGCATATTGCACTCCAACCTGTCCAATTCACTTAAGCTAGACCTCTTCAAGTCTACCATCGAACCCATCCTCATGTACTGCTCCGAGACCTGGACCCTCAATGCGCGCCTTCACAAAGGCCTTGACGGTTGCTTTACCAACCTGCTTCGAAGGGTTCAAGGCTTGTCGTGGCAGTCCCATCTCACCTTTGACCAAATATACGGCAACCTACCTAGAGCAAGCACCCGTCTGAGCCAACGTCACGCACAGTTTGCTGGTCACTGCTTCGGTGCCAAGATGTAACTGATATAACAGCTACTCCTTTGTAAGGCTGCAGCTAACGATTATTTTTCTATCGATTAATCTATAGATTATTTTTTCGATTAATCGGTTAATCTATAGATTATTTTTTCGATTAATCTATAGATTATTTTTCCTTTTATCGATTATTTTTTTTATTCAAAATGAAGATGAAAAAATAAATGTAGGCCCGTTTTTTCAAAAGGCATGGCTTTTATTTACAAAAAAAAGAAGTATGGCCACTCAGTCAACATTGACAACAACATGACTAAATATTCTGTAACAATGTAAACATTTAAAACTTTTAACATTTAACAAAATTAAAAGTAGCTTATTTGCTTTTTAATGTGCAAATATAAAAGTCAACATCCAGTGCAAATCTTAATATTCTGCAATAGTATAAGCATTTCAAAAGTAAAAGTATTGCTTATTTTGCTTTAAAATGTGCAAAAATAAAGATAAACATCCAATACAAAAAAGTGCAAAACGAAATATTCTGTAACAACACTGTAAACATTTCAACAAAAGTGAAAGTATTGCTTATTTGCTCAAATGTGCAAAAATAAAGATAAACATCCAATACAAAAAAGTGCCAATCTAAATATTCTGGAGCACTGTAAACATTAAGTATTGCTTTTAAAATGTGCAAAATAAACATCCAGTCCAATACAGTACACAATAATAAATTCTACTCATTCCAGTGAGTGTCTAACAGTTGTAATGAAGAAAGGTTAGCATGTCTACATGCTTTGGTTCTTTTCTCGTTTACAATATTCCCAGCAGCTGAAAATAGGCGCTCAGAAGGGGTCGATGGCTGGAACTGAGAGCTAATTACCGGTAGCCTTCACCTCAAGCCAGGACTGCGAGTGAGCTGAGCTGCAGTTTAAGTTTCTAGAAGGTCAACGGGCTCATAGTGATGTTACTAGTAGTTGACTGGGAGGTGTTTATTATCATTTGGGGAGAGTCCGCTGCCTGATGCTCACCTGCTAAACACCTATCTGCTCCACGCTGAAGCGCTGACTACATGCGCTCTGAATACGCACTGCTGATTGGCTGACAATGCTTTGTGTGTACCAATCAGATGGTTGTGTGGGTGGCACCGCTCGCATCGTCTTCTTTGATCGTCTGCTTTGCGCTTCGCCATGACGGTAGTGTGACGTAAATATGTGACGCGTCGACGCACAAAAACGGCGTTGACGTATTTACGTAACCGATGACGTCGACTATGTCGACGCGTCGTTTCAGCCTTACTCCTTTGTAAACAATCTACCAGGGGTTGCCTCACCTACCCCGAAGTAATAGTACAGGACACTGGGATCCTTGTTTCGGAACTGGGCTCTGCAATGGGTGACCCCGACTGCTGGCGAAGGGTTGTGCAAGGTCTCTCGGCTACGGCTGCACATTGAAGATGATTGATGATTCAGTAAGTTCAGTTATGACACACATTACAAGCATGTTCCATATCAGAATCAGAAGTACTTTATTAATCCCCGAGGGGAAATTAGGATTTTCAGCACAATCCCATTCAAGAGCAGACAAACATTACAGGGAGACAGAGCAGAGTTCTGCCCACATCATCCATTCATTTGTGGTACTTTGAACGTCTGCTAGCATCTTCCAATTGGTCGATGCACCAGGCTAATGCTTACTCCAATCAGCAGATGTCCTGTTATCATGATTTCGAATAGGAATATATCTTCAACGTCCTTGACTGAAAGTGTCGCCAGGCAGGCGGCTCTCCGCTTCTCCCAAGTGTCCGTCATGTGTCCAGCCACAACCGTTCCGTCAGGACAGACAGGTTCCCCCGAACCCAAGATCTTGTCAATTTTGTTGAGAGGCAAGTTCATCAATTCCGTTGTTTAGATATTGGAGAGCCTTGCAAAAAGAGGCTACCCGAAAGTTAAGACAAGATAAAACAAAGAAGCAAGCAGGAAAGATAAGGGAAAGTGTACGCCTTCGATGAGAGCCAGAGAGAAACTGGGAGACTTTTCATATCTCTCCAAATATGTTCAATCGGATTAAATACTGGATACCTCAAGGACATGTACAGAGTTGTCCTGAAGCCATTTATTTGATATATAGGCTGTGTGGTTAGGGTCGTTGTCCTGTTTAAAGATGAACCGTATTCTCAGTCAGAGTTGAAGAGCGCTTTTGAGCAGGTTTTCATCCAGGATGTCTCTGTACATTGCTTCATTCATCTTTCCCTTTATCTTGAATAGTCTCCTAGTTCTTGCTGCTAAAGATGGTGCTGGTCTGGTGATGAGCGGTGCCTGGTTTCCTCTTAAAATGACACCTGGCATTCACGCCAAAAAGTTCTATCTTTATTTCATAATTCCAGAGAACATTGTTTCTCATGGTCTGAGAGTCTTTTAGGTGCATTTTGGCAAACTCCAGGTGGGCTGCTATGTGCTTTTTACTAAGGAATGGCTTTCTTCTGGCCACTCTGTCATTCAGGCCCTATTGGTGGATTGCTGCAGAGATGGTTGTCCTTCTGGAAGGTTCTCCTCTTTCCACGGAAAAATGCTGTAGCTCTGACCATCAGGTTTTTGGTCACCTCCCTGACTAGGGCCCTTTTCCGCTGATCGGTCAGTTTCGACGATCGGCCAGCTCTAGAAAGAGTCCTGGTGGTTCCAAACTTCTTTCATTTACAAATGATGGAGGCCACTGTGCTCATTGGAACCTTCAAGGCAGCTTTTCTGTACTCTTCCCCAGATGTGTGCCTCAAGACAATCCTAGGCTTACAGAAAATTCCTTTGATTTCCTGCTTGATTTGGCCATCCAAACTCTGCCATCCACTGTCAAGTGTGGGACCTTACATAGGGACATGTGTGTGCCTTTCCGGATCACGTCCAATCAACTAAATTGACCACAGGCTGACTCCAATTAAGCCGTGGGAACATCTCAGGGATGATTTGTTGAAACAGGATGCATCTGAGCTCTCTTTTGGGCTTCATGGCAAAAGCTGTGACTACTTAAGTACATGTGATTACTGAGTTTTTAATTGTTTATACATTTGCAAAAATCAAAAAAACCTTTTGTCTTATTGTCATCATGGGGTAGTGTGTGTAGAATTTTGAGGACAAAAATACATTCCATTTTGGTAAAGGGCTGTAACATAAAACAATGTGGATAAAGTGAAACCCTGTGAATACTTTCCGGATGCACTGTAAAAGCTATAGTTTATAAATTAGTTTTAGGGAGGAACTTAAATGCTTCTACTGAGGTAGTATCTCTAAATATTGCCAGCAGGGCATTCTGTACTAGAGCCCGGAAAAAAACCTACTCTGGAGGTCACTATTAAGCCAGCAATTTTGGACCGGAAATTTTGGGACATGTGAACATGTAAAAATATGGCCCCCCGTCCTCCAGTAGAATAGCCGTGCTATAAACACTTAAGATTTATAAAAACACAGTCCAGATTTGAGAAGTCCAGGTATAGTGGTTTTGGATTTGGACCTGGGGTAATGTGGTCTAAATGCTGAAAAAAAAGTTAAAGGCCTACTGAAATGAATTTTTTAAATTTAAACGGGAATAGCAGATCCATTCTATGTGTCAAACTTGATCATTTCGCGATATTGCCATATTTTTGCTGAAAGGATTTAGTAGAGAAAATCGACGATAAAGTTTGCAACTTTTGCTCGCTGATTAAAAAAAAGCCTTGCCTGTACCGGAAGTAGCGTGACGTCACAGGAGGTAATATTCCTCACAATTCCCCTTTGTTTACAATGGAGCGAGAGAGATTCTGAGCGACAAAGCGACGATTACCCCATTAATTTGAGCGAGGATGAAAGATTAGTGGATGAGGAACGTTAGAGTGAAGAACGCTCTGACCGTAACTCATTGGATTCCACACTCTCTCCTTTTTCTATTGTGGATCACGGATTTGTATTTTAAACCACCTCGGATACTATATCCTCTTGAAAATGAGAGTCGAGCACACGAAATGGACATTCACAGTGAATTTTATCTCCACGACAATACATCGGTGACACACTTAGCTGCTGAGCTAACGTGATAGCATCGTTCTCAAATGCAGATAGAAACAAAATACATAAATCCCTGACTGGAAGGATAGACAGAAGATCAACAATACTATTAAACCATGGACATGTATCTACACGGTTAATAATTCTCAGCCTGGCAAAGCTTAACAATGCTTTTGCTAACGACGCTGAAGCTAACTTAGCAACCGGACCTCACAGAGCTATGATAAAAACATTAGCACTCCACCTACGCCAGCCAGCCCTCATCTGCTCATCAACACCCGTGCCCACCTGCGTTCCAGCGATCGACGGCGCGACGAAGGACTTCACCCGATCATCCGTGGGGTGGGCGGCTAGCATCGGCTAGGCGTCTGCTATCCAAGTAAGTAGTCCTTGTTGTGTTGCTACAGCCAGCCGCTAATACACCGATCCCACCTACAATGTTCTTCTTTGCAGCCTCCATTGTTCATTAAACAAATTGCAAAAGATTCACCAACACAGATGTCCAGAATACTGTGGAATTATGAAATGAAAACAGAGCTTTTTGTATAGCTCCGAATACTTTCCTTGCCCTCGTGACGTCACACGCATACGTCATATCCAAAGGAGTTTTTCAACCGGAAGTTTAGCGGGAAATTTAAAATTGCACTTTATAAGTTAACCCGGCCGTATTGGCATGTGTTGCAATGTTAAGATTTCATCATTGATATATAAACTATCAGACTGCGTGGTCGGTAGTAGTGGGTTTCAGTAGGCCTTTAAATGTAAAAAAAAATATATATATATATATATATATATATATATACAATAATACAATAAAGGTTTCACAAATTACAAACACAATATTTTTTTGAATCTTCAGGGTCTGCGGGATAATAGAGTCCAGATTTGAGAGGTCCAGGTACAGTGTTTTTTTATTCTGGACCTGCTGTGGTCTCTAATACTGTAGCTCAAATATTTCACAAACAATACACTTTGTTGTAATGAATCTTTACAAAACATTTATAATGTTATGTTGTTCTTTGTCATCATTTTGCACTAGTGACTGTTCAATGATCAGTCTGGTATCTATGATCAGTATTGGAGGTTGCGAAGTCAAAGCTAACTTCAGCCCCATTTAACAATCTTAGTTACTTACCGTTTTCCAAAGCAATTGTTTGTCTTCTTGTGTCCTGCAGACGCCAGCGAAGATAATGTTCCCCCTGAGCAGCAGAAGTGGAGTTTCAGGATGGAGCAAGAGTGGCCGGAGCCCCCTCACATTAAAGAAGAAGAGGAGGATCACAGCATCACTCAGGAAGGGGAGCATTTGAAAGGACTGGAGGAGTTCCCAGTGATTCATGACCTTGTAAAAAGTGAAATTGACGAAGACAAAGATCAAAGTAAAGACCCAAGCAGCAGCTCAACTCAACACATGGCATCCGAGGCAGATGGCGACCACTTTGGAGCATCACAAGCAGACAACCTCTTAGCTCCACTATCAGATAGTGACGACACAACGTCACACTCTGCTGACACTGATGATGACGACGACTCAGCAGATAAGACATGTCACACTAGCAACACGCATTTCGAATGCTCTCACTGTGACAAAACCTATGGTAAAAAGGGTAATCTGAAAAGACATATGATATGTCACACTGGAGAGAAACATTTTCCTTGCTCAGTCTGTGGTAAAAGTTTTTTTCATAAATCCCATTTAAAAGAACACACAAGAATACACACAGGAGAAAAACCTTTTCCTTGCTCTGTTTGTGGTAAAAGATTTACTAAAAAACACGGTTTAAAGAGACATACAAGAACACACACTGGAGAAAAACCTTTTCCTTGCTCGGTGTGTGGCAAAAGATTTACTAAAAAAGATGGTTTAACGAGACACACACGAACACACACTGGAGAGGAGCCTTTTTCCTGCTTAGTTTGTGGTCAAAGGTTTTCTCAGAAGATAACTTTGATTGGACACA
The DNA here is from genome assembly GCF_033978785.1 of Entelurus aequoreus. NCBI lineage: Eukaryota > Metazoa > Chordata > Actinopteri > Syngnathiformes > Syngnathidae > Entelurus > Entelurus aequoreus. The sequence continues at coordinate 30,973,801 of NC_084743.1, forward strand.
TAAGAACACACACTGGAGAATATCCACTGAATGCGTGACGGCAACAAAACGCGGTCTACCAATCCCTTACCGCCGTTTTGTTGCAGCTCCGCCCTGCCGTGAAATAGCGTGGACTTTTTACGAGATCTCGCAAATCCGCACCTAATCACGTGATAAGGGAAGTTGTTCTAAAGCGGACCACAAACAATTTATCCTGTCTTTCCAGAGGAGCAAAAGCAAATAAACTCAGTCCTGCTTTTTGAGATACGTAACGGCTGCTGAATGGCAACACCACGGATCGTCCGTCAATACCCACAGGTGGGCGTCTGTGACGGCATTGACTTAACTTGACCCGTAGAAAAGATGACCAGAATGACAACTTTTTTTCTTTTTTTTTTAGCAAACAACAACACAACAGTAACATCATTCATCCCAGATCCCAATCAACGCTCGCTAACCACTCCCCTCTTCCCTGGCCCCCTGTATCAGCTTATATTTGACACAGGCTCCTATATAGATGCCTGCGATAAATATTTTTAATTTTGGACCTCCAGAATCAGCATATCCTCATCCATTGGTGTCAACAAGGTGAAATTATGCCTGAAAACCTTTGACAAGTTGACTTTATGTCTGTCCCAACATGTTGAAGTGTAAAATACGATCCGCCTTGAAAATGGTGTATTTTATTTTGAAAGTAAACTGGATCATATATTTTGTGTTTTTGCATGACTTCCTGACCAACACAAGCAGATTTTAGCCAAATTGAACCGTCGTGTTGCGGCGACCGGCAAATATAGAAGCTTTGACACATTGACTTGAATCAAATAGGGAAGAGTCTGCCGTCATGTCGGCGCAGTTCCGCTGCCATACCGCATCCAGTGAAAATCCAGGGTGAAACTTTTTTAGGACACTTTCTGCACAATAAGGGAACTACAAGTAGACAAGACAGTATTACTCTATAAAAAACAACAGTGTTCTTCAAGGTGAACTTAAAGATTTTAAGCTTCCAAATGTAGTTTTTACAGTAAGTAACTTCTGCAATAAACTTCTTTCTGCAAAATTCATGTTTCGTCGAGTTCTTAATGACTGCAAAATCGTACATTCATTCCTGGGTGTACAACTAACCTGTGGTTCATTCCTGTGTTCCAAACCTTTGAACTAAATTCCAGGTAAGGGCCAATGGCCTACATGGCAGCTGTTCACAATCCCACCAGATTGTAGCACCTTGCTGATGTAAAGTGGACCACTGGACAAAGGCAATGAGAAACCAGGCCGATCTCCTCGCTGTACCATCATAAGTGAGACCACCTCCAGGCTCCCAACACTTTTAAGATGGAGAGCAGAAATCCTTTCATGTAACAGTAATTAAATAGTTGTGTATATATTTGGTTATCACACTTAACGCTCTTTGCCGTGACTGTAATATTCTGCGGTTATGTCACAAAAAAGCTAAGAAAAGCCAAACGCATCTGCTCACACATGTTCATATGTCCCGTTCATAATCTGCGTTCCAAAAACGCTAGCTTATTAGTGACCCCCAAAGCCCTAAAAAGTCTTCAGGCTCTGGAACGTTTTCTTTTCAGGCTCCAGTACTTTGGAATGCCCTAACGGCAATATTTAGAGATACTACCTCTGTAGAAGAGTTTAAGTCCCTCCTTAAAACTAATTTATAAACTCTAGCTGTTAGATGGACCCCTTTTTTAGACCAGCTGTTGTTGTGCCGTTTTTCTCCGGGAGAGAATAACAGGTGGCCATGGATCATTTTTGGAGATGTACCAGTCTTAATGCGATCCCACCTGACCCAAGTTTTGACCTGCGATGGACAACTCTTCCATGCACAGCTGTGAACGTCCCTGTGTAGCTGTCCTGGCTGAGCCCGGAAATAAATCCCTCTATGAATAAGTTGGCTTCCCGATGGACTGGACTCCTACATTATCTATTAATGTAACATTTCAATAATTAGATCCACTCCACATCCATACAGCCGATCACTCTGGAAGGGGGTTCCCACAACTGCGGTCCCTTCTCAAGGTTTCTTCTTTTACCCAGCTGAGGTCTTTAGAGTGTTTCCTTGACCAGATGTGGGTTTGGTTAAGGGGATGTCTTTGTGATTTTGTAAAGCCATTTAAGACACTTGTGATTAAGAGCTAAACATTTTGATAGAATAGTAAAAAGTATATGTACACACACGTACAACATTCTCACACATTTACATGATGAATTCTTAAGAATTGGGATACTGTCACGCCACAACCACTAGTAAGTCTTAACTTTCCAGAAACTAGTTTAGAATAACACACAATGTGATGAGGTGGCGACTTGTCCAGGGTGTACCCCGCCTTCCGCCCGATTGTAGCTGAGATAGACTCCAGCGCCCCCCTGCGACCCCGAAGGGAATAAGCGGTAGAAAATGGATGGATGGATAGTTTAGAACAACACACAATACTTTCACATGAACCAACAACTTATTTTATTGCATTTTGAATGCACACACACTACAATGTTACATGACGTTATGTTTGATGTTGTTGGAAAATCAATCAAAGTCTTGAGTTCATTTCAAGTCCTGCTGCTGTTCTCACCAGCACACTTGTGTTTGTTAACCTGATACTTATAAGAGAAGCTCTCATCACACACACTGCAACTTAACACTTTCTCCCCAGTGTGTCTTCTTGTGTGTGCCATCAAATTTGTATTCCGAGTAAATCTTTTCCCGCAGACCGAACAGGGAAAAGGCTTCTCACCCGTGTGCGCTCGGATGTGTGTTTTCAAACTTTGACTTTGAGAAAATCTTTGACCACACACCGAGCAACTAAAGGGTTTTTCTCCGGTGTGTCCTCTCATGTGTCGAACCAACGCTGAGCTTTGACGGAAATCTTTGTTGCAGATTGAGCAGGAAAATGGTTTCTGCCCAGTGTGTGTTTTCATGTGACTTGTTAACTGTGTCTTATAGGTGAAACTTTTCCCACAAACCGAGCAGATAAAAGGTTTTTCACCAGTGTGTATTCGTGTGTGGTTAACCAGCGCTGAGACATCATGAAAACCTTTGTTGCAGACTGAGCAGGAGTATGGTTTTTCCCCAGTGTGCGTTCTTATGTGTCTTGTCAGGTAATCCTGTCGAGAGAATCTTTTGTTGCAGACTAAGCAAGAAAAAGGTTTTTCTCCAGTGTGCCTTCTCATGTGTCTTATCAAAAAAGCATTGGCACTAAAAGTTTTGTCACACTGAGAACATTCCCAATGTGTGTTGTCAGTGTGACAAGTCATATCATCTGTAGAGTCTTCATCATCAGTGTCAGCAGAGTGTGACGTTGTGTCATCACTATCTGATAGTGGAGCTAAGCGGTTGTCTGCTTGTGATGCACCACACTGGTCTCCCTCAGCTTCTTTGTCTTCACTCTTCACAATGACACCAATCACTGGAAACTCTTCCAGTCCTTCGAGTTGCTCTCCCTCCTGACTGATGCTGCGCTCCTCCTCTTCCTCTTTAATGTGGCCGGGCTTTGGCTCATCCTGCTCCACCGTGGAGCTACACTCCTTCTGATGTTCTTTACGGACGTCTGCAGGACACAAGAAGACAAGCACATGCTTTAGAAAAACAGTATGTAACTAAAACTGTTAAGAGACAATGTAAGTATTTTAGGGATGCACAATATATGTTTTGAAGCCGATACAATACAGATAACATTCTGCTTTTAGAGACGGATATCTTATTAATATCTACTATTTTTTAAATTTAGAGTTGGTTTGTGTACACATTTTTTTAGGCTGGCTTTTTAAATGCCAACGTAGCTAGGAATGGGTCCCCTTCACATACAGTTCCAATGTCTGGTCCCTGCCAATCAATATTGATACTCAAAAGAACCAATTTTCAGTACTTTTGTGTGTGTTGATGTGGTAATAAATGTTGATTTGTAAAATATTACAATGTATTTTATTTGTTTAATATTTAACACTAAGACGATAATGATAACTTTGTTCCCTAATTGTTATATCATGTTTTATTAGACTATTTTGCAAGTATGCATTCATTTTATTTGTCCTATTTAGCCATAGTCAGGAAATAGTCTTTGCCATTTAGTTGAATGTGCCATTCTTGTCTTTTGTCGAGCCCTTACTGTAAGTATGTATGTTTGTAACATCCCTAATGCTAATCCAGTCAGGATGTTTCGAACATGGCTTTATGATGCCGATTCCGACACCGATCATCCATGAGTGACATCGACTGATGCCAATCACATGTATTAACTATACTTTTTAAAATATTATTGGTGCATGAGTGCTATTGACAGTTGAATAATATCAACACAATATTTACAGTAATTCCTTATTTTCTTTCTCCGTATGTAATATGTTCAGCCTCATCTTCCAGTGAGATATAAATATATACAGGTTTCCCGTAGCGCTTTGTTGTTAAGGTGGCCACCTTAATATCGAGATATATATCGTATATCGCCATTCAGCAAATGGAGCGGAAAACACAACCAAAAGTTGTACGCTTCTTCACGCGAGTTACACCGATCCTTACACCCACCCACCCCCTTCCCTGGTACAACCCTAGACTAACACCCTCCCCCCACCACATCCCACCTCCCCGGATTGTAAATAATCAAATGTAAATAATCAAATGTATATACTTGTTCTTATGCTTTCTGAGCTCACTATGTTCACTGCTCGCTGTACATAGCCTACAAAGTCAGACCTACACTGTTACAATGTCCATTTCTCAGATTATATAATTGTATAATTGATAACTGAAGTGCTGATAGCAACCAAACCAAACTTAACCCCCCCCCCCCCCCCCGCCCCAACCCTCTCCACATCCCACCCCCTGGATTGTAAATAATGTAAATATTTCAATGTATATACTCTGATGATTAACTTGTGTGATGACTGTATTATGCTGATAGTATATATTTGTACCATGAATTGATTAACGTGGACCCCGACTTAAACTAGTAGAAAAATTTATTCGGGTGTTACCATTTAGTGGTCAATTGTACTGAATATGTACTGTACTGTGCAATCTACTAGTTTCAATCAATCAATCAAACAGTATATCGCAATTGCGATATAGCATCTTTAGTCTTAGTATAACTATCTTGACACATACAGATACAAAATAAACATTAACTTCGGAGAGGGGGGGCGTGAAAAACATTCTGTCCCTACGTTGGGGGGCATGACAGTGAGCTTAGGGGAAATTTACAGCATGCGCAGGAGAAAAGGAGCGCTTGATTTGTTCATCCTAGCCCCCCTTACACCACAGTGTGGCCTCATGGTGGATCGTTTTTAAATCAGTTATCAGGCCTATTGTTAATGTTACCAGCTATATCGTGATGACGTCATCATTCCACCTGACAATAACCAGTCCTATATATTTATCTTGGTCCCCTGTATATTTTTAACAGTGTTCACACAATGGTGAGTGTGTGTTATGTGTTGTGCTACCGTACAAATGACATTGATTGCAATGTACGTGTTGATGACGCTTAAGAGACGCTGAGATCCAGGATTTGTACGTATGATAGAACATACAGCGTAGCAAAATGATGAAATATGAAGTAAACATGTGAAAATAAGACTTCCACTAACCTGCCCCGTGTAATTTTGGATGTTTCTTTAAAAAGGCGTCCAGGAATTGACGTTGTCGCTCGTTCTCCTCTTTTGTTCGAGAAAGTTGTTCCTTGTGCTCGGCTATCGTTTTTTCGCACATTTTTCCACACAATCACAACACTTCTTTGCTGAGCTATATGTTGATCACTTCCGCGTCTTGTTAGCAGCTAACAAGCTAAACTAGCCTGGGGAGCGTCAATCGCTCAGATTAATGTATCACGATACAAACAATTACAACAATTGACTCTATTAAACAGCCTATTTGTGAAAGTCCACGCACGGGTTAAGAACACAGAGCAATAATGACCACAACAATGTATTTTCCGTCAAACGCCATCTTGCTTTTACATTTTTTTCTCTGACGTGCCTCACCAGTGTTGCCAGGTGCAAAATGACAAGTTATCGTACCAGACCTTACATTCTGCTATATTAAGAAAAATTATTCGACTTGACGTTGCTCGGGACCATCTGTTACAGCAAAAAAAATACTATAGACCGTGTACAGTATAGCTTAAAGTGTAGTTATACATTTAGATAGACCAACGGCACTTCGGAATAAAGCTTCCACAGGTAGACCAACACCAGCCTAATATATAACAGGTAGACCAACACCAGCCTAATATATAAGAGGTACACGAGACGATACAGAAAATGTATTAAAGGGTCAAATTGTTAATGATCGATAGTACAGAGGGTGAAATTCTCGTACAAATGCTAAAATTATCATACGTCTGGCACCGCAGATCCTCACGTCCTGTTTTGTTCAGTGGAGCTGCGTGACTGTACAAGGCTGCCATCTACTGGTGACCTTTGGCTACCACACGATGCATTAATATGTAGTCTGGCTGTCGTAGCTTCTTCAGTCTCAGCAAGAAGATAACACTAAACAACTGAAATTCGGCTCTTTTTTGAGAGACGGCTCTTTTTTGAGAGACAGCTCTTTTGGCACCCGCCGGCTCCTGCTTAATTTGTAGTACCATATAGAGCCTACCTTTGCAAATCCAAATGGTTTACGCCAAGGCAGGCGGTGGCATAAACACTGCTAGAAGGCCCACATGTTCATGTCCTGGGCTATTAGAAAGTTTTGAATATTGTTTTTATTTAATTCAAATCAGTCAGTGATTAAAGATGACATCATGAAATGTAAAATAAAACCAAATAGCACATAATTGTGGTGCATTCAAAGAAAGACTCCCGATTAAAGTTTGAAACAAAGGTGTCACTTTTTAAAGCTACCCCCAGTAGATACACTAATAATAATAGTTATTAATAATTATTATCATTCACTGATGATAATCCTACAAGTATCAACTGATGCGTACCTTACTCTATGAAATAAAGAGAAATTGTACTTATTTATAATCATATTTGAGTGAATAATGTCATTCTGGCTATTTGTCATATTTTTTTGTAAAAAAATTAAAAAACACTACCAAATAATTTAGAGGGGTTATTACTATGTTAATGAGCCTTTAGCCTCCTAAAAAGGTCAGATGCCGCCACTGGTTTGAATACTTGAAAAACATTATTGATGAAACAAAGACCTAAGCATGTAATTAATCTACTGTGTTATCACATTGGGAAGACTGGCACATGCAGAGTGCATACATGAGAGAGAACTGGTTTACAATGACACCATCTAAATATTTTAATCCCATATTTAAAAGTCGAAAACTTAAAGGCTTACTGGAATGATTTTTTTTTATTCAAACGGGGATAGCAGATCCATTCTATGTGTCATACTTGATAATTTCGCGATATTGCCATATTTTTGCTGAAAGCATTTAGTAGAGAACATCGACGATAAAGTTCGCAACTTTTGGTCGCTGATTAAAAAAAAGCCTTGCCTGTACCGGAAGTAGCGTGACGCCACAGGTTGAAGAGCACCTCACATTTCTCCATTGTTTACACCAGCAGCGAGAGCGATTCTGACCGAGAAAGCGAAGATTACCCCATTAATTTGAGCGAGGATGAAAGATTCATGGATGAGGAACGTGAGAGTGAAGGACTAAACTGCAGTGCAGGACGTATCTTTTTTCGCTCTGACCGTAACTTAGGTAAAAGGGCTCATTGGATTCCACACTTTCTCCTTTTTCTATTGTGGATCACGGATTTGTATTTTAAACCACCTCGGATACTATATCCTCTTGAAAATGACAGTTGAGAACGCAAAATGGACATTCACAGTGACTTTTATCTCCACGACAATACATCGGTGAAGCACTTTAGCTACGGAGCTGACGTGATAGCATCGTGCTTAAATGCAGATAGAAACAAAAGAAATAAGCCCCTGACTGGAAGGATAGACAGAAATTCAACAATACTACTATCAGGAGACACCGAACCAAACACTGGACCTGTAACTACATGGTTAATGCTGTGCCGCCTGTCGAAGCCTAGCAATGCTGTTGCTAACGACGCCATTGAAGCTAACTTAGCTACGGGACCTCGTCAGAGCTATGATAAAAACATTAGCGCTCCACCTACGCCAGCCCTCATCTGCTCATCAACACCCGTGCTCACCTGCGTTCCAGCGATCGACGACGCGACGAAGGACTTCACCCGATCATCGATGCGGTCGGCGGCTAGCGTCAGATAGCGCGTCTGCTATCCAAGTCAAAGTCCTCCTGGTTGTGTTGCTGCAGCCAGCCGCTAATACACCGATCCCACCTACAGTTTTCTTCTTTGCAGTCTCCATTGTTCATTAAACAAATTGCAAAAGATTCACCAACACAGATGTCCAGAATACTGTGGAATTTTGCGATGAAAACAGCTATTTGTATTGGGATACAATGTGTCCGAATACTTCCGTTTCAACTATCGACGTCACGCGCAAACGTCATCACACATAGATGTTTTCAACCGGAAGTTTCACGGGAAATTTAAAATTGCACTTTATAAGTTAACCCGGCCGTATTGGCATGTGTTGCAATGTTAAGATTTCATCATTGATATATAAACTATCAGACTGCGTGGTCAGTAGTAGTGGGTTTCAGTAGGCCTCTAAACAAGGTTTCTATGTGTGTTTTAAAAAGATAGTTTCAACCAACAATTAGTTTTTTTTACTGCATGTAAACATAACACGCCTGTTTATGGGGTAGTGACATTAGCTTTAGGCTTTCAGGAATGTAATAATAAATAATAGAATTAAAGACTGATATTTGGCTACAAACAAAATCTTGATTTGGGCCACAAAAAGGCTGGTTTGTGCTATGATAACCCATTTCATATTATTACAAATTACACATCCATGCTAGGCTTCCTTAAATTTGGCACAAAAAATGGCACTATGAGCGTCACTTCCTGGAGCACCCTGGAACGCAATAAAACAAAATCCAGTATTTAACAAAAAATGCTGAAATGGCGACATTTTGTGCATTTATTCTTTTACTTTTTTTTTGTTGAATATTTAATCCTTAATTGTGTTAGTGTAACGGAGGAGAGCCAGTTTGGCTGGGCCATGTGTACGTTGGTAAACCTCCCTTCTTGTCTACTTCAAGAGTGTGCTGGTCAGCACACTCGTCTCTCATGCAGTCGAATAGGATAAAGGCGAGGGTCCGAAACCACCTGGGTTACATTATATACATGAGAAACAAATTCCACATACCCAAAAACAGGACTAAAGTCAGTAAAAGCACAATTAGTATTTAGTGCATGAGAAAAGCATGAGTTTGTTTCTGTTTTTTTTACATCTTCTACTATCTACTTTCACACAGTGGCACAATTACTCACTTTTTAAAGTGTATGCAAACACACAACAGGTTAGTGTGCCTGTTATGTTTGTTGATACCACTTGATACCAAGTACAAAACCGAAAACCAATGAAGTTGGCACGTTGTGTAAATCGTAAATAAAAACAGAATACAATAATTTGCAAATCCTTTTCAACCTATATTCAATTGAATACACTGCAAAGACAAGATACTTAACGTTCAAACTGGTAAACTTTGTTATTTTTTGCAAATATTAGCTCATTTGGAATTTGATGCCTGCAACATGTTTCAATAAACTGGCGCAAGTGGCAAAAAAGACTGAGAAAGTTGAGGAATGCTCACTAAACACTTATTTGGGACATCCCACAGGTGAACAGGCTAATTGTGAACAGGTGGGTGCCATGATTGGGTACAAAAGCAACTTCCATGAATTGCTCAGTCAGTCACAAATAAGGATGGGGCGAGGGTCACCACTTTGTGACCAAATGCGTGAGCAACTTGTGGAACAGTTTAAGAACAACATTTCGCAACGAGCTATTGCAAGGAATTTAGGGATTTCACCATCTACAGTCCGTAATATTTACAGGTTCAGAGAATCTGGAGAAATCACTGCACGTAAGCGGCAATGCCCGTGACCTTCGATCCCTCAGGCGGTACTGCATCAAAAAACGACATCAGTGTGTAAAGGATATCACCACATGGGCTCAGGAACACTTCAGAAAACCACTGTCAGTAACTACAGTTCATCGCTACATCTGTAAGTGCAAGTTAAAACTCTACTATGCAAAGCGAAAGCCATTTATCAACAACACCCAGAAACGCCGCTGGCTTCGCTGGGCCCGAGCTCATCTAAGATGGACTGATGCAAAGTGGAAAAGTGTTCTGTGGTCTGACGAGTCCACATTTAAAACATTTTTGGGAAACTGTGGACGTCTTGTTCTCGGGACCATAGAGAAAAATAACCATCCGGACTGTTCTTGGCGCGAAGTTCAAAAGCCAGCATCTGTGATGGTATGGTGGTGTGTTAGTGCCCAAGGCATGGGTAACTTACAAATCTGTGAAGGCACCATTAATGCTAATAGGTACATACAGGTTTTGGAGCAATATATGTTGCCATCCAAGCAACGTCTTTTTCATGGACGCTCCTGCTTATTTCAGCAAGACAATGCCAAGTCACATTTTGCATGTGTTACAACAGCATGGCTTCTTAGTAAAAGAGTGCAGGTACTAGACTGGCCTGCCTGTAGTCCAGATCTTGAAAATGTGTGGCACATTATGAAGCGTAAAATACAACAACGCAGACTGATGAACAACATAAGCTGTACATCAAGCAAAAATGAGAAATATTTCTACCTGAAAAGCTTCAAAAATTGGTCTCCTCAGTTCTCAAACGTTTACTGAGTGTTGTTAAAAGGAAAGGCCATGTAACAGAGTGGTAAAAATGCCCTTGCGCCAACTTTTTTGCAATGTGTTGCTGCCATTAAATTCTAAATTGTATGTGCAGTGTATTCAATTGAATATAAGTTGAAAATGATTTGCAAATGATTGTATTCTTTTTTTATTTACAATTTACACAATGTTCTAAGTTCCCTGGTTTTGGGTTTTGTAAATACAGGATACACCAATACTTCCATCCATCCATTTTCTACCGCTTATTCCCTTCAGGGTTGCGGGGGGCACTGGAGCCTATCTCAGCTACAATCGGGCGGAAGGCGGGGTACACCCTGGACAAGTCGCCACCTCATCGCAGGGCCAACACAGATAGACAGACAACATTCACACTCACATTCATACACTAGGGCCAATTTAGTGTTGCCAAACAACCTATTTTTACTTTAAAAATGTCAAGATAAAATAATGATTTTGTGATTTCACCTTTAAAAATGGGACCCATTACCTCCCTGCTTGGCACTCAGCATCAAGGGTTGGAATTGGGGGTTAAATCACCAAAAATGATTCCTGGGCGCGGCCACAGCTGCTGCTCACTGCTCCCCTCACCTCCCAGGGGGTGATCAAGGGTGATGGGTCAAATGCAGAGAATAATTTCGCCACACCTAGTGTGTGTGTGACAATCATTGGTACTTTAACTTTATTTTAATTATTGAGCATGAGAATCACATAAATACACAGGACAAAGATCTTTGGCAAACATAAAAAGTGAACAATTTAACAAGAGATAAATGCAACAATGTTGCAATATCAATATGTTACAATTATTCCCATTTATTACATACAATTGTCTAAGCAAAATGAGCAAGGCAAGTAACAACTATATTGGCTATCATTAAAAAAAAACTTTAAAGTCATCACAAATGTCAATTTCAATCTCAACACAACAAAAGTGTACGTATTTGTGGAAAAAAACAAACATTTAAGAACTGAAAAATATCGATCACAATCAAGTTATCATTGATCTGACACTGACACTATCATTCACATCCGGAGGGTGGCGGTAACGCACTAATTCAGTTCGCATCCGCAGTTAAACAAGGCAGAAGAAGAAAATGGACACGACGCTCTTCTGCGCATGACACATTACGAGATAGCATCAGTGAGTGAGCGGCCATGAAAGCACATTGCAGAAAGAAGATAGCAAGACGCTAATTAGTCAGTGCTATTGTTTGATATATATTATGTGCATATTTATGTCATATGAAAGACATCTTTAATTAAGCAAGTCTCTGTGCACGAGAAGCTCTCAGGCTAGCTTAGCTTGTTAGCTGCAAACAAAGACGCGAAAGTTCGCCAAGCAGAGGTCAAGTGCGAGTGTAAAGTGTGTGAAAATGTATAAAGTACAAATGCTGAGAGCGTTGGTGAATCAGCGACTAACTGCAGCGATGGAAGAAATATTTGTAGTGGTAGAAAGAACGATAGCAGAGTACGAGGAGGAATTTTCCCGAATAAAAGAAGAGAACGAGCGACAACGTCAATTACTGGACGCTTTTTTCAAGAAACATCCAGGAAAGCCACGCAGAGCAGGTTTGTTTACTTCTGACTCCAACATGTTGACTAACTGTATATTTATTCAATGGGTGAGGGCGGACCTACGTCACTTCCGCCTACCGATCCCCTAGCAACCGTGAATTCGTTGAAAACAAACCAGCTCACAGCGAACACTGCATTGACAGAAAAAGCATTTAACGAGCGTTGTGGCTTGGAAGTCGGCGTTAAATCCTTCATTTACGCATTTTACTTATTCGCATATCGTGTGAAAAAATGAAAATGTATTATTTGCGTCAGACTCGTCTCAGTGACCTTTAAAGCTTCTCAGGCTTAGCTTAGCTTGCTAGTTAGCTTAGCCTGCGCGCTACTAAGAAAGAGACGCGGAAGTTATCAACAACTTTGTGTGAACACGCCGTACTTGTTGGAGCCCACGTCGAAGAAGAAGCGCTTGTTGTCCACAGTCATCGACGAGCCCTCCGGCAGCTCCACGGGCTCCTCGTCCACGCCGTAATCGTCAATAAGTTTGGCCAAAGCGTCGCGGAACTCGATAAGTCCCTGCGCCGGGAGTGCGATGGTCTGACCCCAAGCCGGGCCCCCTGTTCACGGTCTGCCGGATCCTCAAGAACCGTCCCCGCTGGTTCTCTTTCAGGTCCATGTAGTACTTCCGATTCTCCCGCACTAGGAACTCGCTTTTCAGGGCCCGCCGCGGCTCATCCTGCACCATGCCCGGGTTGCTGGGACCCAACTGGGCGTAGTGTTCGATGAAGTCCCCCAAGTAGTCGCGGAACTCGACCGCCACCGACATAGACAGCGTGAGGCGGCTCTTGTTGCCACCGGCCCCTACTTCGGCTATCTTCAAGAAGCGGCCTTTGGCGTTCTGCTTGACGTCCAAGTAGAAGCGTTCGTTTTCCCGGTGTAAAGCTGCGAGCCATTTGTCTCGTCTCTGTGGGCTTGTATCACGCTTTGGCAGAACAAAATACAACCTTTGTTTTCCCTGTTTCCAGTTGTGGTTAGCACAACCAAAAACAACACAGTTTTTCGGCATTTTGGAGGCAGAATGACGGGTTTAACCAGCGTAGGTCGACAGGTTAAAGAGTAATGGCAACGGTTTGTTTTCAACGCCAGTCTGGTTGCTGTGGCTCGAAGAACCCGTATGTAGCCCAGTTGCCCGGATGTCGGCCCTCACCCATAACATGAAAACTCCCCACATGTAAGAACTACTGACTGGAGCAGACCTGGGCATTCTGCGGCCCGTGGGCCGCATCCGGCCCTTTGTGCGTCCCTGTCCGGCCCACGTGAGGCCAATTATAAATTACAAAATACATTTTAAAAAGTATCTATGTCGAGTGTGCAATACAACGGTGCTGCTTTTGTTTTGATAATCGTTATTTGTATTACTTCCGTGTGGACGTATGCGTGATTGTGAGTGAATGTGAACAACTGCAATTACAAAATAAAGTTGAAAAAACATCTATGTCCTGCGCGCAATACAACTGTGCTGCTTTTATTTTGAAAAGTATTATTTATGGGCGTGTGTCCGTGTGTAACCTGCGAGTGAAGGTGCACATGCAGCGACAAGTGATGCACGGTTTACACCCGAGACGCCAAAAAGAGAAAAGTTGATGAGGAATGCCGTGTTTTCAACAACACATGAACTGCAAAGCAACGTCCCCTCACCTAAGGTGCGTGCCTGCGCAATTGCGCACTGCTCAAGCGTCCGCTGCGCGCAGCAAGTATATGCCGCGCACCAAATCAAATCCCATCTGAATTATAAACAAAATAAACATATTTATTCTATGGAATTTTGCAATGCAGCTTTGAGTGACAGTGACAACAAGCGGCCCTAATGGTGTTCGTCAACACCGTTCAATTGAACACCGTTCAATTATTGTAACGTCTATCGAGATGCTTCGAGGACAGGAATTATATCGATCACTTTATTGAACAAAACTGTTTATATTCGGACATAACCACACCAAAAACATGAGTAAAACAATTCTATCTCGAAAAACTAGTCATTTTCTGCCGTACAAACCAGGCCAAAACCAACTTGTCATCTGTCACCAACACGCATAGCACTAAACCACTGGTGCGTTTAAGGCCACACAAAAAGTCGGACAACTCAAACACCACACAAAGTTACACTATGACTCCTCAGTCATACGTGTGCTTATTTTACTGTCATTTATTATTAATGTTAATTTATATATATTAGTCATGGAATGCTGTTACACACACTATGTTGAAGTATTACTATTATTATTATTATTATTATTTATCTTACGGTATATATCAAAAATAATATTGAGCAAAATTTAATTGAAATATTGTCGATGTGGCCCTCCAGCAGTGCTCGGGTAGCTCATGCGGCCCCCGGTAAAAATTAATTGCCCACCCCTGGACTGGAGGAACGTTGTCAATAAAGTAAGAGGTAAGTAATAGAGATGTCCGATAATATTGGACTGCCGATAAATGCTTTAAAAATGTAATAATGGAAATGATCGGTATCGGTTTCAAAAAGTAAAAATTATGACTTTTTAAAACGCCGCTGTACGGAGTGGTACACAGACGTAGGGAGAAGTACAGAGCAGTTGCGTCTCCCAGTCATACTTGCCAACCCTCCCGATTTTCCCGGGAGACTCCCGAATTTCAGTGCCCCTCCCGAAAATATCCCGGGGCAACCATATTATATCCCAGACAACAGGCACGTGCACGCATAGGGCCCTATGGGTGCCTGAGCCCCTGCCCTTTTTAGCCTCGTCTTAAAAAGTGCCCTCTGCCTGTGTGTGTGTGGTTTTTTTTTCTGTAAACAACATTAATAAATTCCTGTCAGGGATGTAAAAAAAACAAACAAAAAAAACAGCGGTACAAAAACTCCACGTTTTCTTGTAATACCGGGTTGTTTGAGTCTGCCGCTTCCTTTAAACGTTTAGCCCCTCCTCGATCTGCGGGCTGCAGCCAGGGGTTACTCAGACGTGACAGTGGAGCAACTTGAACCTGTGAGTTATGGTCTAGTCGCCGTCCACTTATTCAGCATCTAATATGGGTAATATTTCAGAAAAACGCTGTATTATTCTATTAGTCAATGTGTCAGCTTCTGTTTTTGCCGGACGTCGGAGCATTCATTCATTCATTCATCTTCTTCCGCTTATCCGAGGTCGGGTCGCGGGGGCAGCAGCCTAAGCAGGGAAGCCCAGACTTCCCTCTCCCCAGCCACGGCGCATCAATTGAGCACGGCACATCAAGTCCGCACAGAGCAGAGCGGATCGTGCGGGACAGGAAGTAATGTACAAAATAAAACACCGGGTTAATTTTCAAAATAAAATGCACTGTGTTTACGGCGGATCACATTTCTCTCCCAATAGAGTTTTAGATATAAGGTTATTGTGACTTTGCTATTACTGTGTGGGTTAACAAAATAATAATAATAATAATAATGATAATAATAACAATAATAAGAAGAAGAACAAATCATTTCACTAGGCCTTTAAGGGAAGAAGGACAGATTTTCACATTGAAGTTTTTTCCATTTGGGTATTTATTTTTGTATTTTTTTTCAAAGTTCATGTTGCACTGTTCAATGTTCAATATTAAAGTGCTTATCTTTAACAAAAAATAGCCTAATAATAAACCAGTGTTTTGTTGCTTTTCATGTCTTCCAAGCCTATGATGTTGTGTTATTGGTTTACATTTGCTATATTTATTTAGTGTCTATAGCTTGTGGGCAGCACGGTGGCAGAGGGGTTAGTGCGTCTGCCTCACAATACGAAGGTCCTGAGTAGTCGTGAGTTCAATCCCGGCCTCGGGATCTTTCTGTGTGGAGTTTGTATGTTCTCCCCGTGACTGCATGGGTTCCCTCCGGGTACTCCGGCTTCCTCCCACCTCCAAAGACATGCACCTGGGGATAGGTTGATTGGCAACACTAAATTGGCCTAGTGTGTGAATGTGAGTGTGAATGTTGTCTGTCTATCTGTGTTGGCCCTGTGATGAGGTGGCGACTTGTCCAGGGTGTACCCCGCCTTCCGCCCGATTGTAGCTGAGATAGGCTCCAGCACCCCCCGTGACCCCAAAGGGAATAAGCGGTAGAAAAAGGATGGATGGGAATAGCAAATCCATTCTATGTGTCATACTTGATCATTTCGCGATATTGCCATATTTTTGCTGGAAGGATTTAGTAGAGAAAATCGACGATAAAGTTTGCAACTTTTGCTCGCTGATAAAAAAAAAGCCTTGCCTGTACCGGAAGTAGCGTGACGTCACGGGAGCTAGTATTCCTCACAATTCCCCATTGTTTACAATGGAGCGAGAGAGATTCGGACCGAGAAAGTGACGATTACCCCATTAATTTGAGCTAGGATGAAAGATTCGTAGATGAGGAACGTTACAGTGAAGGACTTGAGAGACAGTGATGGACGTATCTTTTTTCGCTCTGACCGTAACTTAGGTACAAGCTGGCTCATTGGATTCCACACTCTCCTTTTTTTATTATGGATCACAGATTTGTATTTTAAACCACCTCGGATACTATATCCTCTTGAAAATGAGAGTCGAGAACGCGAAATGGACATTCAGTGCCTTTTATCTCCACGACAATACATCGGCGAAATGCTTTAGCTACGAGCTAACGTGATAGCATCGTGCTTTAACTGCATATAGAAACAAAAAAATAAACCCCTGACTGGAAGGATAGATAGAAAATCAACAATACTATTAAACCGTGGACCTGTAAATACACGGTTAATGCTTTCCAGGCTGGCGAAGGTTAACAATGCTGTGCTAACGACGCCATTGAAGCTAACTTAGCAACCGGACTGCACAGAGCTATGCTAAAAACATTAGCGCTCCACCTACGCCAGCCAGCCCTCATTTGTTCATCAACACCCGTGCTCACCTGCGTTCCAGCGATCGGCAGAAGGACGAAGGACTTCACCCGATGCGTTTGGCGGCCCGGAGACGTAGGAAGTCAAGGTGAGGTCGGCGGCTAGCGCGGCTAGCGCGGCTAGCGCTCCAACAAAGTCCTCCTGGTTGTGTTGCTGTAGTCCGCTGCTAATACACTGATCCCACCTACAACTGTCTTCTTTGCAGCCTTCATTGTTCATTAAACAAATTGCAAAATATGTCCAGAATACTGTGGAATTATGAAATGAAAACAGAGATTTTTGTATAGGATTCTACGGGGTACCATAACTTCCGTTAAACTGACTTCGTCACGCGCATACGTCATCATACCGCGACGTTTCAGCCGGATATTTCCCGGGAAGTTTTAAATGTGACTTTATAAGTTAACCCGGCCGTATTGGCATGAGTTGCAATGTTAAGATTTCATCATTGATATATAAACTATCAGACTGCGTGGTCGGTAGTAGTGGGTTTCAGTAGGCCTTTAACTTGATGAAAACACCATCAAGTTGTAACTTATGGTCTATCTCACTTAATGCTCAGACTAAACAACTGAAACGTAATACAGGGCCAAAAATATGGACCAGGGGCCAGTAGAGGGCTGTATCCTTTCTTTTTTTGGCATTGGGCTGCAGGCATAATCAACATGAATCAAGTTTAAATACAGATGGCAATATTCCTAACAGATAACCTACATCTTATATCCCCAGAATGCTGAAATTATTATTATTATTATTATTAATAATAATAATAATAATTATTATTATTATTGTTATTATCATTATTATTATTATTATTTTGTTAACCCACACAGTAATAGCAAAGTCACAATAACCTTATATCTAAAACTCTATTGTGAGAGAAATGTGATCCGCCGTAAACACAGTGCATTTTATTTTGAAAATTAACCCGGTGTTTTATTTTGTACATTACTTCCTGTCCCGCACGATCCGCAAAAAGTCAAGTATTAATTGATTCACAGTACAGGCCAAAAGTTTGGACACACCTTCTCATTAAATGCATTTTTTTTCTTTTCCTGAATATTTACATTGTAGATTGTCACTGAAGGCATCAACACTATGAATGAACACATGTGGAGTTATGTACTTAACAAAAAAAGGTGAAATAACTGAAAACATGTTTTGTATTCTAGTTTCTTCAAAATAGCCACCCTTTGCTCCGATCACTGCTTTGCACACTCTTGTCATTATCTCGAAGAGCTTCAAGAGGTAGTCACCTGAAATGGTTTTCACTTCACAGGTGTTATAGTTTTGATGCTTTCAGTGACAATCTACAAGGTAAATAGTCTTGAAAATAAAGAAAACGCATTGAAATGAGAATGTGTGTCGAAACTTTTGGACATTTTCCATATTCAACATATTGTGTTGAAGTTTGGGGAAATGTTTATAAAACAAACATAGACCCAATAATTAAACTTAAAAAAAAGGGTCATTAGAATAATGCACAAAGCGTGCTACTATGAACATACCAATCCATTATTTATAAGTTCTAATGTGTTAAAATGTTCAGATATTGTGTTTTTAAAAACAATGGAAATTATGTTTCGAGTAAAGAACAACAGCCTTCCAGCATATATTCTTAGGTTATTTAAATTGAGAGGAGAAAACTATCATTTACGGGGATATTGATTTTTGAAATAGGTAAAGTAAGAACGAATATAAAATACAAATGTATTTCAGTTTTAGTAGTTAAATGGTGGAACAAGCTCAGTGATGAGTTGAAGACATGTAGTTCTTTGTTAAGGTTGAAGAAAACCTTGAAAGGTGAAATAATTGAAAATTATAAAATATAGCAATGATTACTTTCATCCCTTGATTTATTTAACGATGTTCCAGGCAATCTAATTTTCAGTCAATATATAGGATAGGCAAATATAAGCTTTGGCTTCAGCCTATTCCTTTTTCGGTCATTCTTTTTCTTTTATTTTTGTGTGTAAATGTGTATGATTGTTAAATATGTATAATCTGTACTGTTAAACTGGTCACACAAAATGACTGATGATTCATTATATGACCGAATTAAACTTATTTCATTCATTCATTCATTCATTCATTCATTCATTCATTCATTCATTCACTGTACTGTACATCAACCCAGAATCACCAGACAGTTCTTGAAAAGACGATTCCAGTGATACAAGTGTCATTTTCTTGTGATGAATATTAAGAAAGTTGTAGATTAATAAAACCAGTTAATGCAATCATTTCTGGTCAACTTCTTAATACTAAGATAATAGGGGTCAAGATTTTAGGTGTGACCTTTTTGTTAAATCCGACTTTCAAAATGTCATAACTTTCTTAATACTTATTTTGCTTTCTTAATATTTACCCCATTTTAAAAGGTTGGTAACATTAGAATGATTGCTAAACAGATAAAGGAGGTTTAACAGTTATGGTTTATGTTTGTTTAAATACATGAAATTAACGTTGGAAGTGATGTAAAATTTGAGTTAACATTGTTGGTCGGACTCAACTTGTAAGTCACATTGCAATGACTGCAAAAAATAAGTCAGTCAGTGAATGCTCTAAAAAAATGTATATTTACATTAATTTGAAAAACATTTATGTAAAAGGCATGTAAACACTTTTAGATTGTGTTTGACTGTTTAAATTAACACACAATTTAGTTCTATTTTGAAGCTATTATATACAGTATAGTATATCTGATGTATGACACCAAAAGACTAACAAGGTTTACGAGTAAATAGATATGATCAAAATAGTATAAATCTCATGGAGATTCTTGAGGCATTTTGAGAGATAATGAGCTAGCCAGACACGTCATTGCGTGACATAGAGGTAGGAACCACACATCCTTTCATCACCAACATCAATGCAAATCAAGCAGAATTTGTGAGAGCCAACAATCATTACTTTGGGGAAAATTGTGATCCATAAACTTATATTGTTGATCCTAAATATAAGGAGGATGAGCTACACGTTTTAGAAGCTCTGTTTAACAGATCCAGCTTTAGTGAAACACTAAGCATCGGGTTGCAGTATTGCTAAGTGCTAAACGAGAAATACAAACTATGAACATAATAAAACGATAGTTTACTGTACAATGTACACATCAATAATAAATAGCGGTAGATCACAAAGTATTTCTGCCTCAACCTCGTTAATTCATTAATACATAAGCAACATTGCTATTCATACTGTATTTTGTGATCTAAGAATTCAACGTCCATATACCACAATTTATACATTGTCTTTTACATATAAACCAGCAATTCAAATTAATTCACTGCATAGTTTGTATTTACAGTATATAGTAAAATCAATTTACCACAAAAGCAATCTTTTTCTTTATCTCTGATGATCATAATAACCATCATTACAGTGGTCATTTTAACACATTGAAACTTTACCAACAACACTAAATAGCAGAAAGTTGTAGTTTTTGGTTTGATCTGGAGCTTGACAGCTAGTAGTTCTATCTTATTAAACTGTACTGTTCTCTTCTTTGACCGTATTTACATTCCCGCATAGCTAAACAAGCTGACACACCCATAATCACCCTTTTTTGTATGAGGCACACAGCTGATAGCCGCTTGTCAGCCGTGTGACTACAGTGGTGGAAATCTTGTGTTCTTGTACCCCAGCATTTAGGACATTTAGGAGTGATATGAAAATGAAAGCTGGGATAATCTTAAAAACACACCAACTCGGGCTGAGTGATATGGCTTAAAAATAAAACTTCTATGGAATAACTTAGACAAATACACTGTTCCACATGTGTCGCTGCAAAGCCAAACCACTGATGATGCTATAGATCTTGTACTTCTCGCTCTCGTTAGCGAAAGCGGTAGCCATGTTGTTGCTGTGTTAGGGAAGCAGGGTTGATTGTAGGGGAAGCTATGAAAGCTCCTGCAAGAGCAGAACAAACTCAAACGAATCAAAATCATTTATTGCCTAACACAGTGGTTCTTAACCTGGGTTTGATCGAACCCTAGGGGTTCGGTGAGTCGGCCTCAGGGGTTCGGTGGAGACTCCGCTACGGAGGTAAAGACACATCTGACTTATTGTGTAAATAAAAACTTCTCCCTATCGGCGTATTATGGATACCCCCAAACAATGTTCCCTCTATTTTTCCATCTGATTTGCAGGTTGTTTGATTGATCGATTTAAACTTTTACTAGGAGATTGCCAAGGAAGATAATACATTATATGAAACAGTACAGTTTACACAGTACATTACATATTCTGTACAATTGACCACTAAATGGTAACACCCGGATAAGTTTTTCAACGTGTTTAAGTCGGGGTCCACATTAATCAATTCATGGTAATGTGTGTAAGGTGTGTAATTTGTTGTGAGTTCATGCACTGTGTTGGTTGTGTTCTTTGAACAAGGTGATGTTCATGCACGGTTCATTTTGTGCACCAGTAAAAAAACATAACTTTTTCTTGAATTTGAAAAAAAAAACATTTTATTTTTCACTAAAGAAGGGTTTGGTGAATGCGCATATGAAACTGGTGGGGTTCGGTACCTCCAACAAGGTTAAGAACCACTGGCCTAACGCCAACTTCATGATATAACCATATTATGTAAAACAAGAGTGCAAGATCTTAAACACATACATCTGTAAGTCTGAAACATTGACATTGTAGGTTGGCCCTCTTTTTGTTTTTAAGTACATGTTCATTTTGATTCTGTTTCTACCCCATATATATGTATATATTTTTTTACACAATTTGCAGTCTAAATGTTCTCTTTTTAGTGTTTTCATGACCCATTTAATTGGTTCTATTATTCTACTGTATTTATTATGATGTCTTGAATGTCACTGTGGTGACTGATGAGATCCTCAGCGACGTCAGAACATATTCTTTCTGGTGCATGATGTCTCATGTGAGTGTGACTGTTAAAAAGCTGGACTTTTCTAAAGCATGTTTTGCCATCTTGTGTCTTGCAGCCTTCAGTGAAGAACATCTTACCCTTGAGCAGCACAAGTGGAGCTACAGGGTGGCGCTAGAGGAGCCACAGGACCCCCACATTAAGGAGGAGGAGGAGGAACACATCATTAGCCAGGAAGGAGAGCATCTTGAAGGATTGGAGCTCCCAGTGATTGGTGTCATTGTGAAGAGTGAAGATGATGAGGACAAATGTGAAAGTGAGGAGAAGAGCGAGGTGGAGACTCCAACCAGCAGTTCAACTCAACACATGACAACAGAAGCTGATGGAGATCTTTGTGGACCATCACAAGCAGACAACATCTTAGCTCCACTATCGAATAATGACGAGACAACGTCACACTCTGCTGACACTAATGATGAAGTCTCTAAAGCTGACAACACACACTGGAAATGCTCTCACTGTGAGCAAACTTTTGTTAACAAGGGGAATCTGAATAGACATATGAAAAGTCATGCGGGCGTCAAGGACTTTAAATGCTCTAAATGTGGGAATATGTTTGCTGACAATTCAACACTGAAAAGACACATGAGGATACATACAGGCGAGAAGCCGTTCAGCTGCCTAGTTTGCAGTAAAAGATTCTATGAGAAGACACATTTGACAACACACACAAGAAGACACACTGGAGAGAAACCGTTTTCCTGTGCAGAGTGTGGTTTAGGTTTTGTCCGAAATCAATATTTGAAAATACATATGCGAACGCACACTGGAGAGAAACCATTCGTGTGCACAATATGCAGTAAAAGGTACTCTCGAAAAGCGCATTTGATAATACACACACGAGTACACACTGGAGAGAAACCTTTTTCCTGTTCAGTGTGTGGTATAGGTTTTGTAAGAAATGACGAGTTAAAAACACACACAAGAATACACACTGGAGAGAAACCTTTTATGTGTTCGGTGTGTAGTAAAGACTTTAAGCGAAATCATGATTTGAACAGACACATGAGAAGACACACTGGCGATAAAACTTATTCGTGTTCATCCTGCAACAGAAGCTTTTGTAGCCGAACAACACTTGTAAGACACATGAGAACACACACTTATGAGAAAAAGTTGAGTTGCATTGTGTGTGATGAAAGATTCTCTTATAAATACCAGCTTGACTGTCACAAGTGTGCTGGTGAGAACAGCAGCACTAAATGAGCTAGCAGGACATTAAACTGATTTTGATAAGTGACTGTCTCACACAATCACCAAATATAACTTGTGACTTTGTTGATATGCTTCTACCATTTAAATGCAAAACAATACAATACTCAGTTATATTTCATTAAATTACACACTTGAACTAAGTGAGCGACTAAAAAGCTACTTAGTTCTTTTCCTTTAGTCTGGTTAGGAAGCCAGTCTGTGAGTATTTTGCATCTTTTTACTCAGTTGGTGTGTTTTACTGCTCTCGTCCGCTTTGCTTTCTGTCTACTACTGCTTTGAGTTCACCTGAGTGCACTGTAAAGAAACGTGTAGTTGATTGCATTTGACTGTGTCACTGTTCCAGATGAGGGTATTTTGCGTGCTATTTGTAGCACATGTTGGGCAAAAATCCGCCACCTGAAACACCAGCTTCGCTACGATGCCTAAGAAGACGCTTGCACTGCTTAACAAGCTGCCCCAGACACCAGCTGCAAATAAAGGTGTGCACAAACTACAATTGAACCTAAAAGTTTAGAACAATAGTTATAAATAAGTTATCTTTATTGGTCTTGTGAAGCAGGACGTTGTTGATAATTGCCTTGATAAAAATGTATTGTACAGCAGTATTGTATTTTCTCTCAGCAGCAGGTGATAGCTTGCGTTTTCTTCCTGATCGTGGCAGTGACAAAACTGTGCCATGCACTTTATACTTACAAAAAATTGTCTTCACAGTTGCTCTTGGGGCCTTAAGCTGCTTTGAAATGGCTCCAAGTGACTTTCCTGACATGTACAAGTCAATTATTAGTTTTTTCAGATCTGTGCTGAGTTCCTTTGACTTTCCCATTGTCGCGTTTGTAACCGAGTCTAATGACTGCATCACATGAGACCTATTAAATTGGACTCAGACAAGTCAACAGGTGTCGTCAATCATAATCACTCACATAAAGTTTAGAGGCCATGCCATGAAGCTAATTTGATTTGATTGTAAATTTTCGACATCGCCAAAATTGATAATGTATGTTGCTGTATGTATACTTTTGACCCAGCAGATTTGGTCACATTTTCAGTAGACCCATAATGAATTCATAAAATAACTAAACGTCATGAAGGTTTTTTTGTGACAAACAACTATGTGCTCCAATCACTCTATCACAAAAAAATAAGAGTTGTAGAAATGATTGGAAACTCAAGACAGCCATGACATTATATTCTTTACAAGTGTATGTAAACTTTTGACCACGACTATATATATATATATATATATATATATATATATATATATATATATATATATATATATATATATATATATATATATATATATATATATATATATATATATATATATATATATACATATATATATATATATATATATATATATACAAAACCTGTGAAGTTGGCATGTTGTATAAAACGTAAATAAAAACAAAATACAATGATTTGCAAATCCTTTTTAACCAATATTCACTTAAATACACTGCAAAGACAAGATACTTAACATTCGAACTGGTAAACTTTATTTTTTGCAAATATTATCTCATTTGGAATTTGATGCCTGCAACATGTTTCGAAAAAGCTGGCACAAGTGGTAAAACAGACTGAGAAAGTTGAGGAATGCTCATCAAACACTTATTTGGAACATCCCACAGGTGAACAGGCTAATTGGGAACAGGTGGGTGCCATGATTGGGTATAAAAGCAGCTTCCATGAATTGCTCAGTCAGTCACAAACAAGGATGGGGCGAGGGTCACCACTTTGTGAACAAATGCGTGAGCAAATTGTCAAACAGTTTAAGAACAACATTTCTCAACGAGCTATTGCAAGGAATTTAAGGATTTCCCCATCTACGATCCGCAATATCAAAAGGTTCAGAGAATCTGTGGAAATCACTGCATGTATGCGGCAATGCCGAAAACCAACATTGGGAGCCTGTGACCTTCGATCCCTCAGGAGGTACTGCATCAAAAACCGACATCAGTGTGTAAAGGACATCACCACATGGGCTCAGGCACACTTCAGAAAACCACTGTCAGTGACTACAGTTCATCGCTACATCTGTTAGTGCAAGTTAAAACTCTCCTATGCAAAGCGAAAGCCATTTATCAACCACCCAGAAACGCCGCCGGCTTCGCTGGGCCCGAGCTAATCTAAGATGGACTGATGTAAAGTGGAAAAGTGTTCTGATGAGTCCACATCTCAAATTGTTTTTGGAAACTGTGGACGTCGTGTCCTCCGGACCAAAGAGGAAAAGAACCATCCGGATTGTTATAGGCGCAAAGTTGAAAAGCCAGCATGTGTGATGGTATGGGGGTGTATTAGTGCCCAAGACATGGGTAACTTACACATCTGTGAAGGCGCCATCAATGCTGAAAGGTACATACAGGTTTGAGAGCAACATATGTTGCCATCCAAGCAACGTCTTTTTCATTGACGACCCTGCTTATTTCAGCAAGACAATGCCAAGCCACATTCTGCACATGTTACAACAGCGTGGCTTCGTAGTAAAAGAGTGCGTGTACTAGACTGGCCTGCCTGTAGTCCAGATCTGTCTCCCATTGAAAATGTGTGGCGCAATATGAACCGTGAAATACGACAACGGAGACCTCAGACTTTTGAACAACTTAAGCTGTACATCAAGCAAGAATGGGAAAGAATTCCACCTGAAAAGCTTAAAAAATTGGTCTCCTCAGTTCCGAAACGTTTACTGAGTGTTGTTAAAAGGAAAGGCCATGTAACACAGTGGTAAAAATGCCCCTGTGCCAATTTTTTTGCAATGTGTCGCTGCCATTAAATTCTAAGTAAATGATTATTTGAAAAAAAAAAAAAAAACTTTCCCAGTTCAAACATTAAATTATTAGTCTTATTAGTTTATTAGTCTTTGCAGTCTATTCAATTGAATATAAGTTGAAAAGGATTTGCAAATCATTGTATTCTGTTTTTATTTACGAATTACACAACATGCCAACTTCACTGGTTTTGGGGCTAACAACATACATTACATATGTTTAAAGACAAAACTTAGTGTCAGATTTGTGTCATAGGTAACAAAGTGTACTATTATTAATTATAACACAAGTAAAAAACTACAATAAAAATAAAAAAAGAGCAAAAAAAGTAATGTAATGAAAAAAAGCTAAAATGTTGATAGTAATAACTAATAATAATACACGGTCACTTATAAGACAAAGCTGACCCTAAGTTTTGTCTTTAAATACTGGATGTATAATGTCTTTTATTATCTTTTTTTACGAAATGTAAAAAAAACCCATCAAAATGGCCCCCGCATACTTTGACTTTTCAGTATGAGACCCTTGGTGTAAGAAATTTGAACACGCCTGAGTTACTAGTATCACATTTTTAGCTTATTTTCGCATTACATCACTTTTTTGATACATTTTTACTGTTATTTTTTTTCTCCAACAATATGCGACGGGCCAACAAAACTAGACCTGCAGGCCGACTTTATGTTTTGCATGGTCAGATTGTTCCCAAGTTTAAAAGACATGCTAATGAATGCAATACATGTTTCCTGTCAAAATTGAAAGAACGAATACGTCAAGTAAGAAAGATGAACTTCAATTGTAATGCACATAATTTCCAAGTTAAAATGATTATAGCAGCAGCCAAAAGCGAGAAACTGTAAACAGCTTGAGGTATGGGTGAGGGCGGACCTACGTCACTTCCGCCTACCAATCCCCTAGCAACCGGGAATTCGTTGAAAACAAACCAGCTCACAGCGAACACAGCATTGACAGAAAAAGCATTTAACGAGCGTTGTGGCTTGGAAGTCGGCGTTAAATCCTTCATTTACGCATTTTTACTTATTCGCATATCGTGTGAAAAAACGAAAATGTATTATTTGCGTCAGACTCGTCTCAGTAAACTTTAAAGCTTCTCAGGCTTAGCTTAGCTTGCTAGTTAGCGCTACTAAGAAAGAGACGCGGAAGTTATCAACAACAAGATCAAGTGTTAGTGTATAAAATATTGGGAGATTTGAGGGCTGCATGTATTGAATGGCAACATGAAAATTATAGGGTTTATTGGTTTTTAAAAACCCAACTGTTAAGTGCAAATTTACACGAAACCGGTTTTCGAAAATAGCTAGCTAGGCTATAGACTATATAGTATATTACTTACTTAACTTAATCCTCTTCTTCCCGGATGGGAAATAAGGCTTCGACGACTCGACGCCATTCATCTCGCTGCTGTGCTCGTCTCTGTGCCTCGCCCCATGTAAGCTTCATCTCTTTCAGCTCCCCTTCAACTGTTCTTCGCCAGGTGTTCTTTGGCCGCCCTGGCTTACGTTTTCCCGGTGGTGTCCATCTTAACGCTGCCTTTGGTATCCTCTCGTTGTCCGGTTTTCGAAAATAGCTAGCTAGGCTATAGACTATATAGTATATACCGCATGTTATTTTTGTACAACAACAACTTCAGGTGTCGAACGTTATAAGGTACAAATTCAACAAGTACAACATTAGCACGGACGTATAGCCAAGTTGTGGTTAAGAAGGTGGATTTTTGTTCCTTATATTTACCAGAAACTAAGTGATCCGAACACACGACCCGGGACTTTGGGGGACTCCAGTGAGAACCGTCCTCGTTTTCCCAGTGTAAAGCTGCGAGCCATTTGTCTCGTCTCTGTGGGCTTTTATCACGCTTTGGCAGAACAAAATACAACCTTTGTTTTCCCTGTTTCCAGTTGTGGTTAGCACAACCAAAAACAACACAGTTTTTCGGCATTTTGGAGGCAGAATGACGGGTTTAACCAGCGTAGGTCGACAGGTTAAAGAGTAATGGCAACGGTTTGTTTTCAACGCCAGTCTGGTTGCTATGGCTCGAAGAACCCGTATGTAGCTCAGTTGCCCGGATGTCGGCCCTCACCCATTGTTCAATTTGTATATAAATGTAAAAAGCGTAAGTCTAAAATATATATGCAGATCTTAATGTATCGTTATTAGCTCTTTATTACACATTAATAGCGTGATATCCTTGTGTTTTGGCAGACAATGTAATGATGCTTATGTTTCTGCTTTGAATTAATCCCTTTCACATAGTCAGTTTGTTGACAGGAGAAAACTGTGGCCCTTCTTTGTGCCGACTTCATACGTGCTGTAGCGCCATCTACCGGATTGGAGTGTGGTGCAATGTGGTCCCTCTAGAACAGGGGTCGGCAACCCAAAATGTTGAAAGCGCCATATTGGACCAAAAATACAAAAACAAAATGTGTCTGGAGCCGCAAAAAATTAAAAGCCATATTACATACAGATAGTGTGTCATGAGATATAAAATGAATTAAGAGGACTTAAAGGAAACCAAATGACCTAAAATACAGCTACAAATGAGGCATAATGATGCAATATGTACATATCGCTAGCCTAAATAGCATCTTAGCATCGATTAGCTTGCAGTCATGCAGTGACCAAATATGTCTGATTAGCACTCCACACAAGTCAATAACATCAACAAAACTCACCTTTGTGCATTCATGCACAACGTTAAAAGTTTGGTGGACAAAATGAGACAGAAAAAGAAGTGGCATAAAACACGTCCTAGAAAGTCTGAGAAAGTTATACATGTAAACAAACTAAGGTGAGTTCAAGGACCGCCAAAATTAGTAGGACAAAACGGCGCTCACCAAATTATCGAATCAGTGAAGCGTGTTTAATATAAACAGTGTGCTTTATAACAATTAGGGAGGTTTGTGTCATGTTTGTCCTCCTACAGAAACCATACTAAAAAAATATATATATATTTTTTCCCCCTCATCTTTTTCCATTTTTCATACATTTTGGAAAAAGCTCCAGAGAGCAACTAGGGCGGCGCTAAAGAGCCGCATGCGGCTCTAGAGCCGCGGGTTGCCGACCCCCGCTCTAGAACATTGGTTCTTAACCTTGTTGGAGGTACCGAACCCCACCAGTTTCATATGCACATTCACCGAACCCTTCTTTAGTGTGAAAAAAAAAAAAAATTTTTTTTTTTTTTTCAAATTCAAGACAAAGTCTTGAAAGGGACAGCGTGGCGAAGTTGGTAGAGTGGCTGTGCCAGCAATCGGAGGGTTGCTGGTTACTGGGGTTCAATCCCCACCTTCTACCATCCTAGTCACGTCCGTTGTGTCCTTGGGCAAGACACTTCACCCTTGCTCCTGATGGCTGCTGGTTAGCGCCTTGCATGGCAGCTCCCGCCATCAGTGTGTGAATGTGTGTGTGAATGTGGAAATACTGTCAAAGCGCTTTGAGTACCTTGAAGGTAGAAAAGCGCTATACAAGTATAACCCATTTATCATTTATCATTTAAAGTTATATGTTTTTTATTACTAGTGCACAAAATGAACCGTGCATGAACATCACCTTGTTCAAAGAACAAAACCAACACAGTGCATGAACTCATGTACTCACTAAGCCATGTGACATTGTCAATCATTTGAATAACTATTATGTTGACAAGGTATCTCAATTAAGGCATGGTATGCATATATCTTCTCAACTGTCTATGCGACGTCAAGGCTTGGTTAGCCCAGAATTTTTTAATAATGAATGAGGGAAAAACGGAAATTTTAGTTTTTGGTCCAGCCCTTACTGACTTGGGACCATTGCAAAATTATGTGCGTCCCAAAGTCACCAGCCTTGGCGTCACTATAGACAGCGATTTTAAACCTGACAAACAAGTCAATGACGTTTTAAAATCCTGTTTTTATCATCTTCGTCTTTTAGCAAAGGTAAAACAGTTTTTATCTTTTAACCTTTTTGAACAAGTCGTGCATGCCTTTATTTCAAGTCGCCTGGACTAATGCACTTTATGCTGGCATTAACCAAAAAGCTCTCTCCCAGTTGCAGTTAGTCCAGAACGCGGCAGCACGACTTTTATCATGGGCCAGGAAACGCCAGCATATAACCCCAATTCTTGAGACTTTGCACTGGCTCCCTGCTCATTTTAGAATTGATTTTAAAACCTTGCTGTTTCTTTTTAAAGCTTTGCATGGACTTGCACCTCAGTATATCTCGGACCTCATCCAAATTTACAATCCTCCGCGCGCTCTGAGGTCCGAGAGCCAGCTCCAGCTCGTGGTGCCCAAGACCAGACTTAAAACCAGGGGAGACAGGGCCTTCTCTGTGGTTGGCCCTAAGCTCTGGAACACTCTGCCCCTCCATGTTCGAACTGCTCCCACAGTGGAGTGTTTTAAGTCTCGTCCTAAGACCCACTTTTATTCTCTGGCTTTTAACACTACGTGAGTTGTGTGGTCCTCTGTTGTCCTCTGTGTTTTTAAAATGTTGATTTCTATTCACTGTTTTAATTGGTTTTACCCTTTAAAATCGTTTTTAATCATATTTATTTTATATTGTTTTTATATTGGTTTTATATGTATTTATTTTTTGATTTTATTCAGTCATTGGTGGAGCTAAGGATAATATTTGAATATTGTTTTTAATATTGTTGTGCAGCACTTTGGAAACATTTTGTTGTTTAAATGTGCTATATAAATAAAGTGGATTGATTGATATCCAACAACAAAAAATCAGCTGACCTCATTAGGAATATTATAATGGATAATAAGGGGTGTGAATTCAATTTTCATCAGGTTGAAGTCAGTGAGGTTGAGAGGTTACTGCACTCTCTTCCGGACAACAAATTAGCTGGTATAGACAACCTGGATAGTAAGTTACTGAGAACGACTGCTGGTATCATATCAGTGCCTGTTTGTCATATTTTTAATAGATGTTTACAAGTGGACCTGTGTCCAAATATATGGAAGGTGGCAAAGGTTACTCCTCTACGTAAGGATACCAAATTGGCTTTCAATGAGGGCAATTCTAGACCAATAAGCATCCTACCTGGTTTATGTAAAATACTGGAGAAATGTGTGTATGCACAAATTCAAGCTTACTTTCAATCAAATGGGCTAGCAACTGATTCTCAACATGCATATAGAACAGGCCACTCTACGTCCACTGCTCTTATACAAATGACCGACGATTGGGTTAATGCTATAGATAATTCTATGTTGGTTGGAGCAGTGCTGTTAGATTTTAGTGCTGCATTTGACGGGATTGACCACTTTCTTTTAATTGAGAAACTTAAATGTTATGGTTTTAATACTTCGGCTTTAATGTGGATACAGAGTTATTTGTCCTCAAGATCACAACAGGTGTATCTTAATGGCAGCTTGTTTAATAGCAGAAGTTTGGATTGTGGTGTTCCACAGGGAAGTTGCCTGGGACCTTTACTTTTTTCTATATTCACCAATGATTTACTTTGATTTACCGGGCGTGCCAAATTGGTTCTTTATGCTGATGATGCAACCTTATATCATGCTGCACCATCATGCAGTGTACTTAATGTAGTATTGAGTGAGGAACTAAAAGCTGTGCATGACTGGACAGTAAGTAACAGACTTGTCCTTAACATCTCAAAAACAAAAAGTATTGTATTGGGGACTAGGCAAGGGTTATCTTGTGACCCTAAGTTGGATCTGAGGCTAGGTATTTCAACAGTTCAACAGGTCAGAAGTGCCAAGCTCCTTGGAGTGATGCTGCACTGCACTCTATCCTGGTCAAATCATATCAGTAAAATAGTTACAAAGATGGGAAGGGCTGTTGGTATTTCCAGGAAATGTGCTGCTTTTGTTGATCCACCTCTTCTTTGTCAGATTGTTAAGAGTTTAGTCTTGTGTCATCTTGACTATTGTTCTACAGTCTGGGCGTCTGCTGCAAGTGGTGAGATTAGTAAACTCCAGATTGTCCAGAATAGGGCAGCAACGCTGGTTCTGGGTTGTTCACTAAGAACCAATGTGAACCATATGCATGCTTCTCTTTCCTGGCTAACAGTGCAGAACAGGTTGTCAGCTAATACTCTGATATTGTTCAAATCAGTAACCGGTAGTAAAACTCCTGCTTTTCTCATGGCCCAAATAGTTCACAGTAGCACTATACATAATCATAATACCAGAGCGTCTAGTGAGGAGCATTTTGTACTCCCTCGTCCCAGGAAGAATGCTTTGCGGAAATCTTTTATTTATAGATCTGTATCGCTCTGGAATAACCTGCCTCGAATTCTCACCGGCATTGAAAGTAAACAGGTTTTTAAAAAGAAAGTAATATTTTATCTGAGTCTTTAAATTAGTTTGCTTGTTGAGGATTTTGTTTGGTTTTATATTGTGTAGTTATATTTATATGGTAATTATTGTTCTGTAACTGTAAATTGTTTTTTTTTCTTATTGATGCTTTTATTTTTTTTTCTGTATTGTGTTATAATTATATACTTTTACTTGTAATTGTATTGAGTTTGTGGACCCCAGGAAGACTAGTGTGTTGTTGTGGTAACCACCTAATGGGGATCCTTAATAAAAATCAAATCAAAATCACAACAAATTACACACTTGCAAATCAGATGGAACATTAGAGGGAGCATTGTCTGGGGGTATCCATAATACTTAGACTTAAGACTTCTTTATTGTCATTCAAATTTTAACTTTACAGTACAGATACGCCGATAGAGAGAAGTTTTTATTTACAAGATTTCAGGCAAAACTGGACAATCATACATTACATACTATACATTACCTTTTGCACTATATTAATTTATATTATTATGTGTTGTCAACTTTGTACTTTTTTATGTCATTGCCTGAAATAAATAAATAAATGGAAAAATGAAATGAATGAATTAAAATTTATTGATTTAAACTTTTATTAGTAGATTGCACAGTACAGTACATATTCCGTATAATTGACCACTAAATGGTAAAACCAGACTAAGTTTTTCAACTTGTTTAATTAAGTCGGGGTCCACGTTAATCAATTCATGAGTCTCGTGTGTCTTGACCGCTGCGGCGGAGGCTCTGCCGAACCCGAGGCCGACTCACCGAACCCCTAGGGTTCGATCGAACCCAGGTTAAGAACCACTGCTCTAGAATGAAAGTAGTCATTTGTATTTAAAGTTGGACATATTTTGCGCTGATTTATCCATTTTCAAAGCTGATTCAGAGTCAAATAACAAGGCAGTTAGTGTTTGTGTTGCTTTATTTACCATATTATCAGTGTTATATGACAGCAATAAAATTAGTACTAAATGAAGGACAAACACAATAATACTGATGTGCTGCAATCCCATCCATTTTGCTTGACTTTTTTCCTATTTCCTAAAGACAAGTCACAGATGGGACACAAATTACCAAAATGTCGTATCTATTTCTCGTCAATGTGTTTCATCATGTGTTTGATTAATGCGGAACGATGACAAAAACCTGTGTCGCACACTGAACAGACGAATGGTTTCACACCAGTGTGTATTCTTGTGTGTCTTGTCAAAGTGCCTTTCTGCCAGAACTTTTGACCACAAAATGTACAACTGAATGGTTTCTCCCCAGTGTGCATGATGGCGTGTTTCTCCAAACTGCACTTTTGAGAGAATGTCTGACCGCAAACCGAGCACACAAAAGGTCTTTCTCCTGTGTGTGTTCTTAGGTGGCTTTTCAAATGGTGACCTCCAGAAAAGGCTTTGCCACATACTGTGCATATGAATCGTTTCACGTGAATTCTCATGTGGTCTGTCAGACGTTCCTTTGTAGGGTATCTTTTACCACAGACTGAACACGCAAACGGTTTCTCCGCTGTGTGGATACTCATGTGTCTTCTCAGATTTCTCTTGCTGCCAAATGTTTTGTCACATTGAGAACATGTCCAGTGTGTGTTGTCAGTGTGACTTGTCGTATCAGCTTTAGAGTCTTCATCATCCGTATCGTCACTATCAGATAGTGGAGCTGAGAGATTGTCTGCATGTGATCCTCCACAGTCGTCTCCATCAGCTTCTCTTGTCATGTGTTGATTTGAACTGCCGCTTGGATGCTTCTCCCCTCTCTCCTCACTTTGACCTTCGTCTTCCTCATCTTCGCTCTTCACAATGACACGAATCACTGGGAAATCATCTAGTCCATCCACCTCTGGACTGACACTGTGATACTCCTCCTCCTCTTTAACATGGTGGGGCTGTGGCTCCTCCTGCTCAGGGGGAAGACCTTCATCTGCAGATACACGACAATGACACATTAGAAAATACAAAATGAAAAATGCTTCCATGTCATTGGTGTGTCTCTTTCCTCCCAGAAAGGGGCAGTGTTGGGCCGAACATTACATGAAATAACAGGGGCTGTAATTAAAAAAGTTTCATTAGAAGAGCTTAAGTTTAGTATGGAGTTCAAATGACTATTGATTAGGCCATATTGGACCAAAAATACAAAAAAATAATTTGTCTTATAGTCTTATAATGAATGCAACACATGACGCAAGTGTCTATATTAGCTATATTAGCCTACTATCAAAATGACTATGTGTCGCAGGCTGAAGAAAATCTTTGTTGACAGAAATGTTGAAATGTAATATTTATTCTACACATTTTTACAACATTAGAAACCATTAGTAAATCAGAGGCTACTCGGACGGTGCGATAACTCCTGGAAATTACTGGCTTTTAATGGCCAAAAGTATAGATGTGTGTTTCCAAGTTAAAGGAAACGGCAGAATGTCTTCTTTTAATAGATTTATTACAATCTTTAGCAAGCTAGGTAATGTTTGCTGTGGTCTGGAACAACATGGCACACAAACAACTATCTGAAATGCAGCCAATATTGCATACAGATAATGTGTCATGAGACTTGCATAACTAAATTATAAACAAAGAGGATAATAGAGGATATTAAATTAGCTCAAATATAGCTACAAATGAGCCATAATGATGCGATATGTACATACAGCTAGCCTAAATAGCATGTTAGCATTGATTAGCTTGCAGTCATCCAGTGACCAAATATGCCTGATTAGCACTCCAACAAGTCAATAACATCAACAAAAGCTCATCTTTGTGCATTCACGCACAGCATGAAACTTTTGGTGGACAAAATAAGACAAAGAAGGAGTGGAAGATATTACATGTAAACAAACTGTTGTGTCACAGTCAACACACTATGGTGAGTTCAAGAACCGCCAAAATCAGTAGGACAAAACGATGTTCACCAAATACCCTCTTCAGTGAAGCATACACACAAACATATTAAACAGTGGGCTTTCTAACAATTGGGAATGTTTGTTCTCAAACAAAAACCTTCCTGAAACAAAACAAAAACATTTCCCCCATCTTTTTCCATTTTCAATCATTTAAAAAAAAATGCTCCAGGGAGCCACTAGGGCGGCACTAAAGAGCCGCATGCGGCTCGAGAGCCGCGGGTTGCTGACCCCCGGATTCGGCAAATAACATTGATTGTACATGGAAATTGGTCTAAGCTGACGAATGACAAACCTGCTCGAGTCATACCAAAGACTATAAAAATGGGACCCATTACCTCCCTGCTTGGCACTCAGCATCGAGGGTTGGAATTGGGGGTTAAATCACCAACAATGATTCCTGAGCGTGGCCACCGCGGCTGCTCACTGCTCCCCTCACCTCCCAGGGGGTGAACAGGGGGATGGGTCAAATGCAGAGGACACATTTCACCGCACCTAGTGTGTGTGTGACAATTGGTACTTTAACTTTAAATAAAGGTACAGAATGGCACAAACCTGCTCTGTGTGACACAACTTGGTGTTTCTTGAAAAAAGCGTCCAGTAGTTGACGTTGTCGCTCATTCTCCTCTTTTGTTCGAGAAAGTTCCTCCTCGTAGTCTGTTAACGTTTTTTCTATCACTACAAAAATCTCTTCCAGCACCGCAGTTAGCCGCTGATTCACCAACGCTCTCAGCACATGGACTTTACACATTTCCCCACACTTTATACTCACACCGGAACTCCGGTTGACGATGTTTTTGATCACTTCCGAGTCTCTCGTTAGCAGCTAACAAGCTAAGCTAAGCTGAGAAGCATCGCGCGAGATGACGATTCTATGGTGACATCAATAATTCAAGATGTCTTTTATATGATGTACTTAATAAATAACACACGATAGCACTGGCTATGTACAGTCCTGCTAGCTGCGTTCTTCATCGATGTGCTTTCATGGCAGCTAGCACACTTTGACGTGACAATCCTGCTCTCGTGACGTCTTATGTCATGCGCACAATAACCGGCTCTTAGAGTCAGTGTTGTTGTTGTGATTCAGAAGAGTCGCGTTCCAATGAGTGAAGGACAGTAATGGCCCGCTTGGCTCTCTCTGCATGTCTTGTCATGTCATGGGCGTTCTTATGTCCCTCCACTATTGTTAGGCCCATAGACATCGTATAAGCAGACACAGCATCGACCGCTACTGGCCTACTGGCGCTGACGAGACGCGGGGCCGCCATCTTGGAGTGGTGATCCGCTCCACTCAGTGCAATTCATTTGGCAGGAGCAATGAACTGTCAGCGCATTTAATTAATCTTACTTCACTGAATACCACTGATTTTCACGCGTTTTTTTTGTCATACGTGTAGCTATGATAAAGGACACATGTTTTGATGTGTTTTATTATTCATAGTTTGCTTAACAGTAATATAATATTCTTTAGCTGTAAGTGACCAGACGTCCGAGATCAAAACTGGGAATATAATCCCAGAGAAGGGGGAAAAAACGGTCAGCTATTTTTAAATTCAAGAAACAATATGATTAGGTTATGTATACACGCGTATATCCTACATAAAAATTGGGTTGGAAAGCTAGACTAAATTTAGACTTGTATGATACTGTATAGCCACTGTCCATCTGATTGTCTAGTTAGCTAACATATATTACGCCCCCAGCCCCCCCTACACAATCTGGACTGTGGTCCTAATTTTTACCCCTGTTGGACAAGATAACGGGTACAAGCGGCCGAAATGAGTTTCCTCCGCCGGGTGGCGGGGCTCTCCCTTAGAGATAGGGTGAGAAGCTCTGTCATCCAGGAGGAGCTCAAAGTAAAGCCGCTGCTCCTCCACATCGAAAGGAGCCAGATGAGGTGGTTCGGGCATCTGGTCAGGATGCCACCCGAACACCTCCCTAGGGAGGTGTTTCGGGCAAGTCCGACCGGTAGGAGGCCACGGGGAAGACCCAGGACACGTTGGGAAGACTATGTCTCCCGGCTGGCCTAGGAACACCTCGGGATCCCCCGGGAGGAGCTGGACGAAGTGGCTGGGGAGAGGGAAGTCTGGGCTTCCCTGCTTAGGCTGCTTCCCCCGCGACCCGTCCTCGGATAAGCGGAAGAATATGGATGGATGGATGTTATTCAAGTATGACATTTTTAAATGTAATTAATTTCATTGACAAGCAATTTTATTATGGTCATACTCTTGTTTTCTAGCGGCTACGATTTCAGTACTATTGAAGATCTTTGCTCATTCTCAAATCTGTGGTAATATTCTTTTCACAAAATACAACCAATAGTACGTTAATGTTAAATCTTACTTGTGAAAAGTAATCCCCCGATTCCTATTTTCAACAGTCCGCTCATTTGAGCAGGAAAACGCTGAACACCAGCCCGGCATCTTTGTTTTCTACCTGTCAACTGTCAGTTTAGGCTGCTCGCCGTCTCCTCGTCACCACTTCAAGATGGCGGCCGAATTTCTCGCGTCACAGCAGCCAATGCTGCGTCTACTTATAAGTTGTCTATGATTGTCAGGGCCACTCGCATCAGTCTACGCATGCGCAAGTAGATTACATCACTTCCTGTCGACTTTTATAGTCTTATTTATTCCTTTATTTATTAAAACAATATACATGTATTAATTAATTAAGGGATATACCGGTTTTGCTTGTGTTGTAAGATATCTTTGTGGATTAAAAAGTTATTCATGTGTTGCCCGGCAAAATCGTTATCAAGCACAGGACACAAAACTACATAGCTGTCACGCCAAATTTCTTCCCTCTACAAAAACCTTCCCTCCCCCATTTACTTCCGGGGCTGCGTCCAATAAAATCACAAAGTTGCCGGGGGTCCTTAACCTGCACGCGACTGTCCTGTTTCGTGCCTGTACAAAAAAAAAACAATAATCGATTTCTTCAGATTCCAGCAGCTGTCAAAGACGAAGTATCCTTCCAGCGACGGGCAGTCAAAGCCGAAGTGCTATCGATCGCTGTCAATGACATAAGAGGAAACATGACCACAGAAGTAAATGGGGGAGGGAAGGTTTTTGTAGAGGGAAGAAATTTGGCGTGACAGCCCCTAAAGGGATATGGATGTTTTGCGAGATCTCGCAATACTTTTTGCGAGATCTCGCAAAAAGAGGACTGCAAGATCACAGTACCCATTACGGCGAGAAAGCCCCCTCGCCCTGAGTATTCTTTTCAGATGTCTCTCATTTGTGTCAAAGCCATGTCTACGTGCAAGAACGGATTTGATGTATTTATATGTTAGGCCAATATTAAAATAGAAATCAATAAACTTCTCCCACAGATGATGGGTAGGCTCCTCCATCGCTTTGTCTGTTTCACTTCTGGTTCACCATTGCTGTGTCTATTCTACTTCTGGTTCACTGACATAGGAAAAAAAACCTTTTGCGAGATTTCGCAAAAGTATTGCGAGATATCGCAAAAAAATGTTTTCCCTCCATGTCCTTTTAGGGCAGGCCTGGGCAATTATTTTGACTCGGGGGCCAAATTTAGAGAAAACAATGGGTCTGGGGCCGGTATATCTGTTTATAGGAACACTAGTACAAAACCTCACAATAATGTCTGATTAAATGCTAAAAACGTCATTTTTTGCTGAATGAGACAACCAGAATGTACATGCAAATAAAGAATGTGGGATTTACAATATTAACTATGAACGATAAAACACTGAATATTGACAACATAAGAACGTCACACCCCCTCTCAACAAACACAGCGAAATATGAACGCAAAGGGTAATAAAAAAAAACACCTACAATCTGATATATCTGATATATCACTGAGCTTTAGAAATTTGTTGTAAAAATCCCCTGTCTCTGACACCCGCATTTCAGGCTGGCCGCCCTGGAAAGACTCTGTAGAGACTCTCCCTACCCACACTGCTTGGTGCCTCGTCTGTAGATTACCATAGTAACTAGTATATCATGCAAAAGCGCAGATTCCAACCATTGAAATACTTTGTATAATTCAAGACTTACGGTCATCTAAAACATCACTGAACATCATAATGGCAGCTACAGTTTCCATCTTAAAGATCTAAAAAAATGTCCAGCGGGCCAGACTGAAAAGCTTAACGGACCGCATGTGGCGCCTGGGCCTTAATTTGCCCAGTCTGTTTTAGGGGCTCCGTACCAAAGTACTTGTGAGGTTATTTATTCTGAAAGGTAAATATTGGTAGTTGAACCCTATACACTACCGTTCAAAAGTTTGGGGTCACATTGAAATGTCCTTATTTTTGAAGGAAAAGCACTGTACTTTTCAATGAAGATAACTTTAAACTAGTCTTAACTTTAAAGAAATACACTCTATACATTGCTAATGTGGTAAATGACTATTCTAGCTGCAAATGTCTGCTTTTTGGTGCAATATCTACATAGGTGTATAGAGGCCCATTTCCAGCAACTATCACTCCAGTGTTCTAATGGTACAATGTGTTTGCTCATTGGCTCAGAAGGCTAATTGATGATTAGAAAACCCTTGTGCAATCATGTTCACACATCTGAAAACAGTTTAGCTCGTTACAGAAGCTACAAAACTGACCTTCCTTTGAGCAGATTGAGTTTCTGGAGCATCACATTTGTGGGGTCAATTAAACGCTCAAAATGCCCAGAAAAAGAGAACTTTCATCTGAAACTCGACAGTCTATTCTTGTTCTTAGAAATGAAGGCTATTCCACAAAATTGTTTGGGTGACCCCAAACTTTTGAACGGTAGTGTATAAGTGCTCATATGGATCAATTGCACCAATTTAATGTATTTTTTCGAGGTAGCGAGCCTCTGGAATAGGGTACAGTTTGTCTCGGTTCGGTCCGTTGACATTTATTTTTATTTTATACAATATACATTTTAA
This sequence comes from Entelurus aequoreus, assembly GCF_033978785.1. Lineage (NCBI taxonomy): Eukaryota > Metazoa > Chordata > Actinopteri > Syngnathiformes > Syngnathidae > Entelurus > Entelurus aequoreus. The sequence goes on from NC_084743.1 coordinate 31,013,918, forward strand.
TCCAGTTTGTTGTTCTCTCTCACATTACCGCGGGTTCAGTACACGTAAACATAACCTACGTCCAGCAAATATGGCTCACCCAGCATCCACAATGCCTTTTCGAACTCTATTGTTTAATGTAATGGTGCACCCTTTTACCAATAATAAATGGCACTTTAATAAAACTGTAATGAAAAGTATAGACAAACTCAATTTGCTTAGCCTGATTTAGACATTCCTAATTTGTTTCCAACAACCTTATTACTTAACTTCCACTGCTACATTCATTTTATAATAATATTTACTATATGTTGTGTGCCCAACTTGTCACTTATTAGCTAGTGCACTCTTAGATTAATAATACACAAAGAAAGTTTATGGTCTTTTCTGCCTTTTATTCTCGCTCTTATTTATTTATTTTTTAATTTTTTTTTTATTGAACAACACACATACATTTATGATTCCCACAAAAGTCAAGGCACTTTCAACATCAAGGAAAGAAAACAAAAGCAAATACAGAGAGTAATAATACTAAGAAATATAAGAAAATAAAAAATTAAATAAAAAAAGACAAAAAGGGCTTTTGTAGTCTTAATCATTCTCCAAGATTTGATTGATAATTGTTACCCATTAAGCCAATTAGAAAATGTAGGCCTTCCTTTCATAAATCGACATTTATGTAGAATAATAATGTTGACAAACATTTCTATGTTACAGTCGTTTATAAAAATACCAAATTTGATCTCTTCTATAGAGAATGGGGACATCTCCACACCCTTGTCTCTCAGCCAATTTCCGATCTCCTTCCAAAACACATGTACACTCTCACATTCCACAAACAGATGATTGACATCCTCTACAGCTCCACAGATATAACAGCTATCAACCTCCATGTTAAATTTAAGTTTCAAAAAAATCATTTGAAGGGTATATTACATTAATCATCTTAAATTGTATTTCTTTAATTTTGGGAAGAATTGGGTATGTAATATATCTTGTCCTTATTTTCCTTAGCTCAACTTTTGTAAACTCCTTCAGGATATATTGTCTATGAACTGTGCCCGGAAATTATTCTTTCACTAAAACTGCCCTCATATGTTTGTTGGAACATTTTTCATCACGGAAATGAACATCCTCAATATTAAGGTTTCTCAGACAAGGGGTAGTATTTGAATATAAAACATCTTGAGTCCCCATAGATTTTAAGGATAGAGGTATTGCTTTGGTGATCTTTTGAAACAGATTTTTTGAACAACATTGATACTTTTCATACATTTTTTCATACGTAAACAAACTGCCACAACTGTCCATAAAATGTCTGACAGCCCAAATACCTACATAGTTGCATTCTTCTATATATATGGATTTTTTTTTATTAACTAGAATGTAACGGTTTTTCCATCTAGGTGTGTTGTGTAAAGAGAAATTGTGTTTAACCCTTGTGTAATGCTCATATTGTTGTTACTCAGCCAGCGTTTGTGGGTCTGATGGACCCGTTTCATTTTGTGGCTTTTAATGACTCACAATCATACACTTTTATGTTAAAATACTGAACAGATGTTTATTGGGATAAGGTAAACATCTGTTCAGTATTTTAACATAAAAGTGTTTGATTGTGAGGCATTAAAAGCCACAAGATGCAACGGGTCCATCAGACCCACAAACGCTGGCTGAGTAACAACAATATGAACGTTGCACGGAAAATTTATCTGCCAGTTTCTGTTGTAGTAGTAGTAGTAGATTGTACTTAACATCTGTACAGTTTCTGCATCCCACAGGGATTCTTCTTTTGTGTTTGTGAACCTGCGGTTCCCACACAAGGTTGCAACATTGTTTGTCAACACTGTCTGCTCTCATTTTCTCGCACATTTGATCCTCTGATGTTCTGTGTACCTACACTCTGTCCTCCTCCTGTCTAGGCCTGCTCTGTGTGTGTGCGTGTGTGTGTGTGTGTGGTACACAGAACATCAATTTCCACACTTCTATTAGCCCATGTAATAGAAATGTGTAAGGGGGGTGTATGGTGTGTGGTCATTAAATATGTATTCTGATATATGTTCTTCACAGAAAATGACCGGTGCCTATGCCAGGCTAGACAATAATCTCCAGCATGATAGCACCCATAATACTGCAAGGTTTACATAAGTAATGACAACACAAAACATACACTCAACAAATATTTATTCTGTATCAAGATAAAGAAAAATCTTAACAGCAAGATTTACATTGTTCATAGAAAACTAAATAAGAATAATAACATGCTGATTTGCACTGTATGAATAAATACAACATTTGGAAAACAATATTCACACCTTGACAGACATATGAGAAACAAGTGTTGCTTTCAATATCCACATTTAAATACAGCAGTTGGCAACATAACTTAGATATCTCTTCAGTATATCATCTTTAACACCAGTAGAACATTTACTTTCTAATGTGTGATCCACACAGCCTGCATGAAAGTCAGGTAAAACAAAAAAGTAGACCATCATGCTTCTTTTCAAAAAGGATCACAGGAAATCTTGTACCACAAACCAAGCAACTAAAACTTTCTCCCCTCGTGTGTGTGTTTTCATGTGTGATTTCATATTATTTATGTAAGATAAACTATTACAACAAACTGAGAAACAAAAGGGTTTTTATCCTGTGTGCGTTTTCATGTGTCCTTGCACTAACCTTTTGTCGGAGTACCTTTCACCGCAGACTGAGCAACGAAAGGGTTTTTCACCAGTATGTGTTCTCATGTGTGATTGGAGATTGTATTTTTGAAGGAAACTTTTAAAACAAACTGAGCACCTAAAGGGTTTTTCTCCAGTGTGCGTTTTCATGTGTCTTTGTACAGTCTTTTTATCAGTAAAGTCTTGACCGCAGACTGTGGAACTAAAATGTTTTTCTCCAGTGTGTGTCCTCATGTGTGATTGGATATAAAACTTATGTGAGAAACTTTTAAAACAAACTGAGCAACTAAAGGGTTTTTCTCCAGTATGTGTTCTCATGTGTCTTTTCACTAGCGCTTTGTAAGGAAATATTTTACCACAGACTGAGCAACTAAAGGGGGTTCCTTTAGTCTTTTTTGAGCATTCAGAGTGTTCTTTGTCTGTGTGGGTCTTCTTATCACTTTCACCGTCTGTATTGCTGCTCAAAGCTTCTTGGGTGCCGTCCCCGTTTTCATCCTCAAAAGAGTGTGATGTTGGGCCGTCACAATCGGATAGTGGAGCTAATATGTTTTCGGCTTTTGATCCTCCACAGTGGTCTCCATCAGCTTCTGATGTCATGTGTCATGGTGGCTCTGCCCTGCTCATATCCTCCCTGTGATTACAACTAGTCATACTAGTTGAAAACTTGGTGAGATCAGCCTCCTCCAGCCCTAAAAGACACTCTTCCTCCTGAGTGAGTCATAGCTTCTCCTGTTCCTCTTTAATATAAGGGGGCAGTGGCTCCTCCTCTTCCTCTTTTATGTGGGGACACAGTGTCTTTTTTACTTCAGTGTGGGTGGACTGTGGCTCCTCTTTCTTTATGGTGTGGGGGGACTTTGTCTCCTCTTCTTTTTCTATGAGGTGCAGTGGCTCCTTCTCTTCCTCTTTAATGTAAGAAAGCTGTCCACAGTGGTCTCCATCAGCTTCTGATGTCATGTATCGTGGTGGCTCTGCCCCGCTCATATCCTCCCTGTGATTACAACTAGTCATACTAGTTGAAAACTTGGTGAGATCAGCCTCTTCCAGCCCTAAAAGACACTCTTCCTCCCGAGTGAGCCATAGCTTCTCCTGTTCCTCTTTAATATAAGGGGGCAGTGGCTCCTCCTCTTCCTCTTTTATGTGGGGACACAGGGTCTTTTTTACTTTAGTGTGGGGGGACTGTGGCTCCTCTTCCTTTATGGTGTGGGGGGACTTTGTCTCCTCTTCTTTTTCTTTGAGGTGCAGTGGCTCCTTCTCTTCCTCTTTAATGTAAGGAAGCTGTACATTTTTCTGCTTCAAAGTGGTGCCCCACCCCTGCAGCTGAGGGTGACATTTTTCTCCATGACTACTCGGCTGCTGGACATCTGCGAGACACAAATAGTGAGTAATTATTATGGAATTTGATTTACCACTCTATTTTTGTTTTAGCATTGTTATTTTGTTTAAGGACCAAAATATTGATAATTATTGTTGGTACTTATTAGAGAAATACTCTAAGATATGTGGAGAGAACGCAGTTGATGATGATTGTTTTTTTAAAATGATTGTGAATTTCATTGTCTACAATTTAACTACATTTATTGCTTATGATCTTTCTGTGTGGAGTTTGCATGTCCTCCCCGTTACTGCGTGGGTTCCCTCCGGGTACTCCGGCTTCCTCCCACTTCCCAATACATGCACCTGGGGATATGTTGATTGGCAACACTAAAATTGGCCCTAGTGTGTGAATGTGAGTGTGAATGTTGTCTGTCTATCTGTGTTGGCCCTGTGATGAGCTGGCGACTTGTGCAGGGTGTACCCCGCCTTCCGCCCGACCGTAGCTGAGATAGGCTCCAGCGCCTCCCGCGACCCCGAAGGGAATAAGCGGTAGAAAATGGATGGATGGATGGATGGAAGGTAACATCCAACACAAAAGCAGTGTGTGTACCACTATCTGCTACATGTCAAAAGTGTACATTGGTCGCCATCGTGGATTGTATATTTCCGTTATTGTGATTTAATAAATAAAACATGTTTCTCTTGTTTCCTGTGGTGTGTACATAGGATATAGAACGTGTGTCAACAGATGAAGTAGAAGACTAGTATACATGTAAAATACCTTCAAAGTGGAATACAAGAGGAATCTTGCCAACAGCTTCTAGTTGTCGATGTCGCTCCTTCTGCTCTCTTGTTGGAGAAAGTTCCTCCTCGGACGACAATATTGTTCTTTCAAACAGTCTGGATATGTCATCAGCTGCCATCTGTAGTCGCTCCTTTACAAACTCTTTTAACATTTTCAGTTTAAGCGCGATTGGAGCGCTGCCAACTTCAACCTTTTTCTTCTTTGATGGAGGCTCTTGAGCAGCTAAGTCTCCATGACGCCACCGTGCTTCCATCCTGCGCCGGAGTTAAAGATGACTCAAGTTGGGAGCTGTGGAAGAAAGGAGCATACAATAGTTGGACTTAGTTTGCCAGCGTAAGACAAGATTGTACTTCATTCGACATATTCACAAATTGCTAGTTTTTGTTTTGATTTAATTTCTGTGTATTGTCGTCACTACGTCCATTTTTCATTCGTTTTGTACATCATGTCAGCCACTAAAATGCTTTCACAAATATAGCTTTCTAAGTGTTTGTGCACAATCACTTTATGTGTGAGAATTAAGTATCTAATACAGATGAGACATTGTTTTTGAGTATTACAATGTTTTTTGTAGCAATATGTTTGCCTCAGGTTGAGCATATCAATAATAAACATTTGATATGATTATTAGAAATTCATTTTACACATATTTTCATAATAAAGTTGGAGTCTCAATGGAGCCGGTTCTTTGACTCTGCTCCTTATTAGCTCCCGATAGTAAACAAATCAATTAATCGAATGGTAAATGAAAATTAACTTGTAATTTATTTATATAATATATTTGCCGTCATAGATAAATTGCTGTGTTTATTCAACAGCAGAATTAAATCAATTGAGTGAATCTGCTTGTCAGTCATCCACAATCTTTGTCTTGATGAGCGGAGGCGGGACTGCTAGGTTACACACACACATGCAGGATGCATGTAGTGTTGCCAAGTCCTAATAAAACTACGGGCTCTTTTTTTTCACTCCAAAAGTCACTTGCAATAATCTAGTGAGTCGTAGGTTGTGGTTTTTTCGGCTTGTTTTTGAACGAGTAGTAGCTTATTTTGGATTGCTTTTCTGTCCGTTCGGTTGGTAGTTTCTCTTTTTCTACACCTCCTTTTCCTGGTTATTGTGCCTGCCTAATATTTTGACTCGGCACACCCCAAACACACTCATAACGTATATACAGTAGAAATGGATTCATGGCTATTTGAAAAACTGCTGTTCTGCGTCGTCAAAGAGCGGTTTAGAAAACTGTATTGTTGTATTTCTACTTTTTTAGGAATAAACCTGCAAAGGGTGGACAAAGAGCAACATTGTGACAAAAATGTAAATATTAAAATAAAACCAAATAAATAACTCCCATTACATGCAAAATGTTACGTTGTTAGTTGTTGCACAAGCACGGCAGCGTCTCTGCAATTCAGTTTCTGAGTTTTAGCAAGCTACTCTGAGAAAAACTGAGTAAAACTAAAGAAACCGAACCTAATTTAAGAAGAAAACTAAGTGAATTTAAGAACATGTGTGCGAAACACAAGAAACTTGAGGAAGACGTGGAGGAGATCAGAAAATCTCTTAACTCACTGTCGGAGGATGTAAAGACTGTGGCCAAACAGCAAGACACACTCATGGAGTTGTTGACCGAAATCAAAATGCTGAAAAACAGAATCAAGGAGAAAGACAAGAAAATTGTCGACCTAGAAACAAGAATTGACGAATTTGAACAGTACACCAGAATGGACGATTTGCTTATAAGTGGACTGGAAACCAAACATCAAAGATATGCAAGAGTGGCCGGGGCTCACGGCGGGGACGCCGACAAGGACGCCGAAGCCAAGGCAGACGATCTTGAGACACTTAAACGGCAAGTAATTAACTTCTTCACAAGTAAGAAGTGGCAGCATTTCGGCGTGCCATACTCTCTCCAGGAAGGACAGCAGAACCAAACCAGCCATTGTGATCCGGTTTGTGAATCGAAAACATAAAACGGAGTTAGTACGGCAGGGAAGGAAGCTTAAGGGAACTGGGGTTTACATCAATGAACATCTTACAAAGAAGAATGCCGACATTACAAGACAAGCACGCATCCTCAGAAAAGAAAACAAGATACAAGCAACATGGACACGGAACTGCAGAATCATCCATCCATCCATTTTCTACCGCTTGTCCCTTTTGGGGTTGCGGGGGGTGCTGGAGCCTATCTCAGCTGCATTCGGGCGAAAGGTGGGGTACACCCTGGACAAGTCGCCACCTCATCACAGGGCCAACACAGATAGACAGCATGATTCGGCTAAATGGAACATCTGAAGAAGCCAAAGTTGTCACGATTCGAGAGCTCTGTGACTAGAATCAATATTGATGAGAACTGTTAAGCCTATGACTGACATGGCTCATCCTTGACTGGAGACGGGGAAGGCTACGCGGCGAAAAGGTGAGACAACTGAGAATCAATCATTTTCAAGAGCTGAATACACGGACTATAAATTATCTGACTTTGAATATGATGTTGACCCAGAAAACCATCTGTTCAACTCAGTCAATGCTAAGTTGTGACTACTATACCGAGGAACAATTTAATCAATCAATCAATCAATCAATGTTTATTTATATAGCCCTAAATCACAAAAGTCTCAAAGGGCTGCACAAGCCACGACATCCTCGGCACAGAGCCCACACAAGGGACGTCGATGTGAATGACTATGAGAAACCTTGGAGAGGACCGCATATGTGGGTAACACCCCCTCTAAGTACAGTCCCTAGTGGATCCACATAACATGATAGTGTTAGCTTAGATAATACATTTTCTTTAATACATTTCAACTGCAGAAGCTTATATGCGAATTTCTCGAAGATTGACGAATATTTGAAGACTCTAAATGGCAACTTCAAAATAATAGCACTTTCTCAAACATGGATCGATAAACACAGAGGTATCGATTTCTCCATTGACGGGTATGAGTTGTATCACAATAGTAGAAGAAACAAGAAGGGAGGGGGTGTGGCCCTGTTTGTTGACTGTGACTTGAAATGCAGACCAGTTGAATGTATGACAGTGGTAATCGATGATTTATTTGAATGTGTAACTGTGGAGGTAGACATAGAAAAGAAGAGTATATAGGACACCTGGGTCTATGGTAGAAGCATTTAATGATAGTCTGGAAGAATTATTGTTTAAGGTAAAGGAAAAGAAACCATTCTTCATGTGTGGCAACTATAACATAGACCTGCTAAGCTCACCCAGAAATAAATCAACAAGAAACTTCTTGGATGTGGTATATAGTAGAGGGCTTTATCCATTGACCACCAAACCCAGTAGAATAACGACAAATTGTGCAAACTTAATCGATCACATCTTCATAAATCCAACCATCCATCCATCCATTTTCTACCGCTTGTCCCTTTTGGGCATGGGTCCCCAAACTTTTTGACTCGGGGGCCGCATTGGGTTAAAAAAATTTGGCCGGGGGCCGGGCTGTGTATATATATATATATATATATATATATATATATATATATATATATATATATATATATATATATATATATATATATATACAAACCCTGTTTCCATATGAGTAAGGAAATTGTGTTAGATGTAAATATAAACGGAATACAATGATTTGCAAATCATTTTCAACCCATATTCAGTTGAATATGCTACAAAGACAACATATTTGATGTTCAAACTGATAAACATTTTTTTTTTTGCAAATAATCATTAACTTTAGAATTTGATGCCAGCAACACGTGACAAATAAGTTGGGAAAGGTGGCAATAAATACTGATAAAGTTGAGGAATGCTCATCAAACACTTATTTGGAACATCCCACTGGTGTGCAGGCTAATTGGAAACAGGTGGGTGCCATGATTGGGTATAAAAACAGCTTCCCAAAAATTGCTCAGTCTTTCACAAGAAAGGATGGTACCTTTCACAAGAAAGGTACACCCCTTTGTCCACAACTGCGTGAGCAAATAGTCAAACAGTTTAAGAACAACGTTTCTCAAAGTGCAATTGCAAGAAATTTAGGGATTTCAACATCTACGGTCCATAATATCATCAAAAGGTTCAGAGAATCTGGAGAAATCACTCCACGTAAGCGACATGGCCGGAAACCAACATTGAATGACCGTGACCTTCGATCCCTCAGACGGCACTGTTTCAAAAACCGACATCAACCTCTAAAGGATATCACCACATGGGCTCAGGAACACTTCAGAAAACCACTGTCACTAAATACAGTTGGTCGCTACATCTGTAAGTGCAAGTTAAAGCTCTACTATGCAAAGCAAAAGCCATTTATCAACAACATCCAGAAACGCCGCCGGCTTCTCTGGGACCGAGATCATCTAAGATGGACTCATGCAAAGTGGAAAAGTGTTCTGTGGTCTGACGAGTCCACATTTCAAATTGTTTTTGGAAATATTCGACATCGTGTCATCCGGACCAAAGAG